>NW_010542897.1:0-4943 GCF_000687285.1 Phaethon lepturus
CCTCTGTTAACCAGGGCTGCTGATAAATGATGGGGAGTGGCTTGGCAAGCTCTTCCAGCAGCTCCCTCAGTACTTGGGTGGATCCCATCTTTCCCCATCCCCATCTTTCCCCCAGACTTGTGAGACTTTCTTATACATTGATTTTTCAATGCATAATTTTGAGTGACTGATAATAACACATTCAGGTCTACGAATCATATCCTTGTTCTTTTCTTTAATTGCAATAGACAACAGTCTCCTATTTTTCATGTTAATCTCAGAGGGAGCTAACTTACTAGGCTAACTGGTTAATTAGGTTGGAAACATTACTCATCTAACCTTAGCAAATACGAAGTACATTTTGGATGTGAAAAATATAACAATAATATTTTGTTGTTGTATATTTCTATGCATCTGTAATTCTCAAAATGGAATAATGTTCATTCAATAATATTCCATTTTCTTAACAGTGTGCCATATAGCTCACAGTTTCTGTGAAAGAGCACTGGGACTCCTTATTCCGGTAAGACTTTTGTTCTATGCTTACACAAAGCAAAACCACCTGTCTTGCAAGGAGAAAGACTCAGTATAATACTACCAAGCCTTACACAAACCATCCAGCACAGATTTCAGATAATGTCCCTTAGCCTGAAGCATTAACTGTAGGACTCCTATTATTCTGTTATTAAATCACATCCTAAGAGAAAACGTAAATTAAGGGAATATTTTTTCATCATACAGGAACGAGGATGGCGTCCAAGTTGGAAATACGGAAGAACTTTACACTGTAAATTCATACTCACACATTGTTTTTTTTTTTCTTTTTTATGTTTCTGTTGTTTATTTGAATTCATTCTTTTATAAATTAATTTACACTTTTAGCCTAACTTCCTTTATAACTTAGGTCTAGTAAGACCTGCTTCAGACATGTTCAGAAGAAACCCCCGAAATATCACTATTGTTGAATTATATCTCTGTCAGTTTACTTGGTTGGCTGGGCTTTTCTCAGTAGTTACCTCCTTTCTTTGCATATGGTCTGTGTGGATATTTGGACTTTCTGAACAGTAAATCTAACTTTTACCAGTCTACCAAAAGGACCAGTGCAAAAGTTCTTGCATAAGCATAGAGTTCATCCACACTAACAACACTGTCCCTGGGCATGTTTTGGTCTGCCCCCTTAGCACTCTCCGAGACATCACCTGGGGTGAGTTAGGAGTTTGTAAAATGCAGAAACCATTCACAGGAGGCACCAAGGACCAGCCATCCTACTCTAGAGGGAGAAGGAATTTGGCTGTATTGACATAAACTATGTGATCCTACTTGTTATGAGAAGCAGAGAATGATGTTGTCCCTCTGGCTTCATTAGTATATGCTTTGCCTAAGTGCTAGAGTCCGTCTTCATTGCCTGACACTGCATTTGAGCTTGTACCAGTTCCTCTACACTCATTTTTTTTCTCTGAAGTCTGTTAGTTAACTCATGCTTTTTAGTTAATGCACGCTTCTTTTTCATTTTGCTATCGTACAACTGAAGCACTCTTTGGAATTTAAGACTTTTTTTTTTTTTTCCTACACAAAAGCTTTTCTTCTTTTACATTCTGCCTGGAAATGAACTGTATAAACTCTTTCAGTCTCTACCATACCACAGTTATATTAATTTCATTTCATGCACAGGAGCACACATTGTATTTTCTGTATTTCATGTGGAGGCTTTTTGTGGGGTCCTGGACTCATAAGTATCCATGTCGGTACTGTGAATAATTTTTTTTTCTCTTTTTTTTTTTTGTTTCTTATTATTTCTTCTGTCATGTAGACAGCTTCTAATTTTCTTTTAAGCTGATGAGAACATCAGCTTAAAAATTTAGGAAAGGTCTGTGGAAGGCCACAGCACATGCCCCAGTCAGGAATTTACCGTCCTGAGTGAGGTAAGGTCTCAAGTTACTTATGATCTCTGCATCATGTTTGGGGAACAAACACCTCAGTGTACCATTTTCAGTAGTCAGCACAATCAGTCAGCAAAATCAGTCAGTCACATAGATGAGGACTAATCTTACTCCCAACACCTTTTCAAGGTTTGAGCATGCCTATAAGAGACTATGACTCGTGGCCCACATGCCTCTCTAGAACAGGGGACGTGTTTTGTGTGCAAATAATGGCTTGACATCAGTGGAGCTGTGACCTACACTTTCAAATAACAACTACATTTCGGAATTCTTCACTAGAAAGAGGAAAGAATTCAGTTTACACCCTGCCTACAAACCATCCTCTTAAACCACTCAGTAATGTTTAAATTTATTTTCCGTTTGTGTTGGTAAGAAGACTGTACCTGGTAACAGTTCTTTTTTCACCATAGAGCCTATGGGAAAAAAATTCAGCTCTCCTTTTTATAGTTACTGAATACTTCAGAGAGTGCATTAAAAAACACCCTACCAGCCTCTGAACAAAAAGGCACCATAACAGTTCAGACACATTTAAAATAAACATTCTTGTTTCATGTAAGTATTCAGAAATCAGATTCAGAAACTGAAGAAAATCAAAGACCCATATCAAAGCACCTTTGCTATAGGACAGCAGAATAGGAGAATATCCGGCAGGAGTTCCTACCTTACAACATGGTATTTATTTTCCCTCTAGATGAAAGATAATATAATAGTATTAACAAAATAACACTGAGTGAGCATTGCTAAAATTTAGTGGGTTTGAATGACTCTTCATAACCAAGTTTTAAGATTTTCTCATAAGAAAGGATTCATAATCAGAAAAAACATCAGTTTTCACCATCTCTTTTTTATTTAAGTGAAGGTATAAAAATGCCTTACAAACTTAATCTTTGTAAAAATCAAGTACTTGCACTGCTTTGTATAGACAGCTTTTATAATTGTTTTTACAACCTAGAGTAAATGTAAGCATATTGCCCATTAATTTTTTTCTTTTAGGTCATCCAGAACAGGTTTTTGGAGTGGAAATTTCCAAGTCCTGGAATGAACATAAGCACAACACAGGCAGTGTGAGATTTTTTATTTATGCAGAAGTCCAGGTATCTGGTAAAATAGGGGATGTGCAACTGAAAGTTGGCCTTGGGTGGCCAAAATTCCAATTTTACACACAGCTGCATTGTTAAACTCCAGATATCATATTTGCCAAATGTATGCCAACTGTGCAGAAATGCAGACTGGAGTCATGGGGTCAGAAGAACTGCAAAAGACTGGCTGTTGCTCTCTTGTTGGAGAACACACTTGTGATGGGGGAGTTCTCGATACTATTTCCATTACTAACAAGATATATAGGTCTAAATCTGCATAATGCACATAAATAGCCTAAAACTAGTCTTCAGAACTGTCATCCTTTCCACATAATTCCTCTGGCCCCAATGGATCTAGTATTTCTGCTTCTGTCCTGGCTCCCTCTGGAGAAGGGGAAAAGGGGCTCTATCCATAATAAGGTTCTGATTAGGGAATCAATAGGAAATCATCTTCTGTTTCCTAAATCTAAGCTTTAATCAGCAGCCTACATTATAGTTTACAAGATGGATATCTGCTTCTTGCTTTTAGAGCTCCGGAAAGCTACCTGTAGTAGAGATGTCCAACTGAACCTGAAGAAAGAATGGTATCTCTTCCACTGAATGAGGTACATATGCATCAGAGGAGAGTGGGACTTCAGGCAGACTTGGGCTATACTGCACATCATCTATTGACTGACTGATTTCAGGCAGCATCCTGATCAACACAGCTGTTCTTTTAGACCCGCTGACATCATTATTTCTCCCCATTTGCTGTCAGGGGACTGTGAGCACCTAACACAAAGAACACACTGTATGACAGAGGCACACAACTGCAACATCTGATATTCAGCTCCCGAAGTTCTCTGCAGTTCTAGCCCTCAAAGAGTAGTGCCCATCTTGGATCAAGAACTGTACACACATGCTCCTTTACCTTGAGGAATACAGCCAAGCAGCTGAGAGAAAGAAATTAAAAGTTATCGAGTGCATTTCACTATTATTTAGTAAGCTGGCCATGAAGACAGTTTCCTTCCCACAAAGGCTTTTTTGTTGTTACAAACTTCCAGTGTCATTTGCAGTTGCCTGGCTGGGCCTTTTATCTTAAAAGAAAGACAAGAACTATTCACTACATACTGGTTTCAGCAAATCAGAATATGAAATAATGCTGCTGAATTTAGCTTTCAATTAAATGGCTAATTAGACAAAAACTCTTTATCAACAGGGAATATCCCAAATTCATACAGGCAGCAGATGCAGCACTTACTCACATGAATAATATTCCTCAAACTGACAGCTGAGAAAGAAAATCTTAGGAGAAACACTCAATCCCTAAGGAGATGTTGAAAAGGACATCATCTGACAAGGTATCAGAAACAAAAGGAGCATATGCGATTTTAACACCTTCACCATTATAACCAAAGAAATGTTTTCATGCTGCATGCTTTTCTTTTGATTATACCCCTTTCCTTCTGAGAGAATTAGATGCTAGGATTTTCAGAGCTGTGACAATAAGCTACATACACAGCTTTGACCTTTAGAGTACTTCCTGCTTTAATTGGCTGATTATGTCTTTGGCAGGAGGGAGAACAGTACTATAGCCATTTCAGGCAGAAAAAATTGTCATTTGTAATAATTTTTCACACACTTATAGAAAAAAAAATCAAATGCAATTATTTACCAAAGGTGGTAATACGAGTAACTGTGATACAGGAATAGAACTGGACCACATTTTTCTGATGAAAAAAAAAAGTCTGTTCAGATAACCTTAAACTCTTTGTGAATTTATCATAACTTTTTTTTCCACTAGAAAACCAGAAGAGAAAACTGTGATAACAAAACTGCACCAGTTTTGTTTCTTAATGGCATTTAATTAAAACAAAGCCAAGCATATATATGACCAGTCACAAGCGATGTTACCCAGGGCTCGGTTCTGGGGCCAGCTTGTTCAATATCTTTATTGATGATCTGG
>NW_010542898.1:0-1413 GCF_000687285.1 Phaethon lepturus
CTGATCTCCATCTGGACATTGAGCCGTTTACTACTACCCTCTGGAAGCGGAAGAAGACATGGCTTGTTCAAGATAAATAACTCCTCGAATACAGTGTCTTCCGCAAGGGTCCCAATGCACATACCACTTTGAAAACTGTGTTAATATTAAAGTTTTAGCACAAAGAAGATAAAAGCTCAGATTTGAGGCAACCTTAACATCAACTACTATGGAAAATGAGTATTGAACCAACTAATTTTTCTTCCACCTAATATACTGATTGTATTTACGTTAACTAAGCAGGGATTCTTTTAATAAATACAGAGTTTACCAGAAATATATACAGTATATAAATCACCTAAGCTTGTCTAGGGGGAAAAAAGCCATCCTGGTAGACTGAATCAATCAGGTGAATCCAGACAGTTGGAAGTAGTATTATGAAGATGCTGTCTTCTGTTCAGAATAGATTTCTACTGGTGGGTAACTACAAATCAGATGTTGATTTCCATATTTGTTATCAATGCATGCCATTGAAGTCCAAAGCTTGCTTTCTGATTTCACAAATGGCTAAGCACAAAAGAAAAAAATTATTTTAACTGTTATATCACTCTCTGATCAAGCAAATCTGTGTAATCAGTAAAATAAACATGCAAAGAATTAAAAAGCCATATAGCCATTGCTTCAGTGCTTGTCAGAGTCGAGTCATGCATCTTAAATCTATTAGGAATCTTTGAAAGTTAGCAAGCGTGTGGAATAAGTATGATGCAATCAAAACACTTAATTTAGTTTTAACAAAAAAAAAATTATAAGCACATCCTCCAGCAAAGACTTATAAAGATACATTGTTATGATTTAAAAAGCATGGTCCTCATTAACTGGCTAAAAGATGGAAACCAAGGAATAGGAGAAAATGGTTACCAAGTTCTGCAACTCTTTCAGAGATCAGCAATAAAATTGTGGTGAGTTGACCTTGGCTGTATGCCAGGTGCCCAGCAAAGCCACTCTATCATTCCCCCTCCTCAGCTGGACATGGGAAAGAAAATATAATGAAAGGCTCATGGGTCGAGATAAGGACAGGGAAAGATTACTCACCAATTACCATCACGGGCAAAACAGACTTGACCTGGGGGAAAATTAATTTAATTTATTACCAATCAAACCAGAGTAGGATAATCAGAAATAAAACCAAATCTTAAAATACCTTCCCCCCAGCCTTCCCTTCTTCCCGGGCTCAACTTTGCTCGCAACTATTTTACCTCCTTCCCAAGTGGCAAAAGGGGATGGGGAATGGGGGTTTTGGTCAGTTCATCACATGTTGTCTCTGCTGCTCCTTCTCCACAGGGGGAGGACTCCTCACATTCTTCCCCTGCTCTAGCATGAGGTCCCTCTGACAGGAGACAGTCTTCCACAAACTTCTCCAATGTGAGTCCTTCC
>NW_010542899.1:0-18946 GCF_000687285.1 Phaethon lepturus
GCCCCCAGCCTTCCCCAGCAGTCCTCCCCGCAAGCTGTGCCCTGCTCCCAGCTATGCTGTGTTCCCAAAACCTGCATTAATAACCCATCATTTTTTTCTCATTTAGGTTTAATTGCAAAATTAATTCAGGCTTTAAAAACCTTTAGCTCGTCGCCCGCCTTGTTTGTTTTGCTCAGCTTATTCTGGAGAAATGTCTGCTCTAGAGTATTTCGGCAGAGATGGCTTCGCACAATCTGCAGCCAACAGGGAAACTGTAATTCATGAGCCAATACTGCTCCTTAACAATCTTGCACTCTTACGTGCATAATTTAAAAAAAAAATGTTAAGAACCCTGTGGCTGCCTACAAAGATGTAGATGAACTGTGTGCCTCATTTGTGCTGTACATACAGCTGAAAATCCCTTTTTAATTTGCTCTGTCACAGTTAAATATTACTGCTCATACAGCATATAACATCTTTTACGGCAGTAAGACAAAAAAATTACTCAGATAAAAGAAGTACAGAAACAAATTTCCACCCAAATCTCAGTGCAAACAAACCCCCACTCCTAGTTCATGGTACGTAATCAAGGTTTTATTAATTCTAAATCAGCACGTGTATGTAGAGGTATAATGCAACCACTGGTTAAAAAAAAGATTTCTTACTGAATTAACAACATAAGAACACTAAATTACTGGAAAGAAAAATGCCCAAGGAAGAAAAGGAAGGCTTAAGATGTAGAGGTAAAAACTCCAGGCTATAGCCATTGTGATGTATACACAACATAAACCTGAAAATATCCATAAGCCCTGCTGGGAGATACAGGACCTGGCCTGCTTAAAATAAACTGGAAGCGATAGCGCTTCCTCAGCGGTGGCAGGCGCAGCGCGCGTCAGCTGCGCTGCCCATGCCAAGCATGCTCCAACGCGGGATGGAAGATCTGCCACTGACCCTGCGCGCGTCAGCGCGCTGCGCTACCCTCGCCCGTCCCAAGGGATCCGTAACAAGCCCAGAGCGCCGCACAGGCAGCGACGGCGGCAGAAGTGGCTTAGTCCCAGCTGCTTTCCCCACGGCCGGAGGGCCAGTGCACAGGTCGCCAGCCCCGGCGAAGAGAACTCCCGTGTGCTGCGCGCTGCGCTGCCACGCGCTTGCGCGACGGGGCGAGGGAGGGACGGCCTCCTCCGCTGCCACCTTCGCCCCGCAGCCAGAGATGCGACATCCTCCAGATGCGTTAACCACAGAGGCGCGCGGAGCGAGCCGGAGCCGGGCTGCTGTGCCCGTCCTCCCCGCAGGTGCCGTCCCTGCCGGCACTGCCCGGGATGCACACCCAAGGGTGCTGCCCTGTCCCCAGGGACCGGGACCGGACAGCCCTTCGTTCCTCCTCCCTCTCTGTTCTCAGCCAGCTGCCATCGTCTTGCTCCAGAGTGGTCAAACGACATAGGAAATTCAGACTAATAGCAACCAAATTATCTGTTCTCAAAATACTAACACATAACAGCCACGTTTTCTGTAGTTTACCTCTTTCCCAAGCGGCAGTTACCGTATGCCACCAAGGTTGTGGAGCAGCCTTACACAGGAAGAAATTCACGTTAGTAGACAGGCAGGGTTTGAAAAATCAGTATTTTTCTTACAAACCTCGTGAGATTCTTTGGCTTTTTGAATGTTCTTGCAACAAATTCTGTTTCTATCCAACGTTTTAGAGTAAAGATGCAATTAATGCTTGGTTGCATTAATGCAAGTCATCTGGATGCTAAATCCATCCAATGCAACAGCATCAACGTGCTTGAAGGTCCAAGGCCACTGCAATACCAATGCTGTGGGTTTAAACAGCTTGAATGGGAGCATATAGAAGATAAAAAGTTTCCAAAAATGCTGCTGGAGAAAAATGTGCCGTTTTCTCCTTCCTTTGCAAGACTCTAGTACCCACCTTGGGGGACTCGAGCTTTTCTGGAGGATTGACCATGGAGTAAATCTTTTTACTGCTCTCAGAAAAGCCACAAAGTCACAATCTGCACATATTCCCGAGGGACTTGTCAAGCCTTCCCAAGTAAAATTCCCACATGCTCTGCCCATGCCAAGCATGCTCCAACACGGGATGGAAGATCTGCCACTGACCCTGCTACTGCAGCAGCCCTCCCCAACGCCCCAGCACGCTCATCCCCAGCGTCCTCAACCACGAAGAAGGAATTGCTCCTCTGAAAGCACAAGGAGCAGCAGGGCGGAGAAGCTGCAGGTGCTCCTGCACGGAGCAGCCAAACAATATTCCTCCATCTCACAGCGTGCTCTGAAGGTGGCTCCACCGCTGCCTGTGCAGCCCTTGGGTGCTGCAGCAGCAGCCGTAGCAAAGCCCCAGATTCCAGCTTCAGCAGAGACTGCAGCAAGCTAGCTCTGGTGAGGAAGGACGGCAGAAAGGGAATGCTAAGTAAGTGGTTATCCCATGCAATGAAGTCACCAGGGTGAGACAAAAAGGTTGTGTGATGATACAATTGAAGACTAAACACATACGCAGGGAGGAAGCTGAAGCAGAGGTGCTGTTGCCCAGCGGCTTGGCGATGAGCTCAGGCCACAGCTTGCCATGCCGAACTGTGTGCGTCTTCCACTCTCTGCTCATATATTTGTCCTTTGTCTCTCGTTTTATATTCCCGAAGTAGTCCTTTGGGGAGAAAGATCATCTCCTTGTTTGACATTTTGTGGAAATTAGTTTGCATTTGCCGAGTACTAAATCTCCATTTCCCGGCTAGGGAATTCAGAAAAGTGCTTTTGCTGCGGACTACAGCCCTGAGGTTGTATTTTCTCCCTATAGAAAAAGATAAAAAGCAGGAGAATTCTTCCATTGTCTTCCTTCTTTCCTTTGAGTTATTACTATTGGCTGTTTCAAGATAGAGCTAGATAGCTGTGTGTATACAGGTATATGTATACATAGATATAAAAAATACCTATCAATCACATTGAAATTTTGTTTCTTGAAAGTAGGCCAATGACAATATCAGTTTTTCTCATCTACTTACGAAATAACGCCAAGGTTATTTCATAAAGTTCTCAAAATTACAGTAATTTCCTGCTTTCAAGTTACACCAATAAAATCAAGTTTAACATTTGAAGTAGCCACTTGGGTTCTGACTTCAATAAGCACAGGAGAAATACACACCTCCATGGATTAGACAGGGCCTTTTTGAGGTCGCGTGGATGGCTAGGTTTGGGATTTTTACCTAACACATTTTATAAAAATATCTGAAAAGAGTTTTAGGTTTGCACATGGAGTATCTTCATTATATGTTATGAAGTACCAGGGGTTTGGTCATTTTGGATTTCAATTAAACAACATGAAAACCTGTAAGACCAATTGTAAATCAATCACCGAAGTCTTCAGAAGAAGCCGTACCAACCATTTGAGCAAAACAGATTCCTCAATATGACACAAACTTTGTTTTCCTGGTGTAACACTGCAGCACTAACGATGCACGAGGAGGGGCTGAGCCACAGGCTTAGGCTCCACAGAAATGTCAACGCAACGCAGGGCCACAGGAGCAACCCCTATTCTGCAGGAGGGGAAAGAAGATGCCAATATTTATGCTGAAATAAGTATACAGCCAAACATCCGTTTACCACTTTAGGCCATTATCGCATAGGATTTTGGAGCCCAGATTTGATCTGTTCCAACTCACCCATTACTCAGAAGACAAAGAAACCTCTGAATTTTCACCAGGAAATCTCACTTTTGCATTATCCCCAGGCGTGATGTTTCCAGAAGTTCTCTCTCTAACAAAAACACCCAAGCATTTCAGCTTTACTGCAAAGACATGGGCTCATCCCAAGTTGGACGATATCCAAGGGCAGGTGCACCCATTCTTCTTGGGGCCGTGTTTCTAATTCCTGCCCATTTCTGGAAGTTTGGCCACTGAAATCATTTCCAGTGGAGCTGATACGGCCATCGCCTCGGAGTTAGCAAAATTTGCAGCCACTGTTTCTGTGGGCAGCCCAGGATGCAAGTTACCCCTGAGGATGGGTGTCAACCTGCTCATGGGTCATTGGCTTTGTGCTGCCATGCATTCGCAGCAGCTGTGCCTGGCGTCCAGGCTGTTGCATATACGTACGACTCCTTGGACATCTGCTTACAAGATGGATGCCTGCTCCTGAATTTTCATCTGGGCGCACTAGCAATCTGCTTTCACAGGAAAAATCTTGACAATCGCTTTGCACCACACTTGCAGCTTGCCCCTGTTGCAAGGTCTTAGTTGCATGAGGAAGCCTATGTGTAGAAATCACCATGTTCCTCCAGGAGTTACCATCTCAGCGCAGCAGGTTCTCATCTGCCCACTCTTTCTGCCTGTGTCCCTCATCCGGCAGTCTCAGGCTCTGGGATGCGGAGGATGGAAAGCGGAAAAATGATGAAAAAGAGAAATCTGTGCTCAAGTTGTGCTCCCCATAAACCACCGTAATTGGACATGAGAAGCCAGTTACAGCTGTAGTGTAGAAGGCCATAGTTGCGTTCTGTATTTTATTTGTGAAACTGTGCAACTTGTGTATGAAAAAAGTGGGCAGAAATGAGCTAACTGCTTTTACCTTGAAACAGCTTGAGAAAATACCTCCTGGCCTAATTCTAACCTCGCTGAAGTCATCAAAATCAGGGCCTGAGGCACTTCAATTAGAAACTCCCCCAAATATTTTTTAAATAAGAGCAAGTTCTTTATCAGAGCAATTGCAGATCTCACATCATAAAGGAACCAGCCTGATGCTCAAAAGACATATGTAGTTAGAAATGGGAATTCAGCTGAGCTACAAAATTTCACTAGTGCAGTAGGCGATGTAAGCCAAACAGTATTGGGGAACAAGTGGGTAAACTGCTGGCAAACAAGGAAGGTGGGAAAAAAAGATCTAAGAAAAATTAAATAAATAGTTAAAAAAAAGAATAAAATGAGTAGGTTCGTGTTGCTACAGCAGAGAAAAGTTGTGCCTCAAGAGCGTGGTGCGGTCCCTTGATGGAGCCAACATCTCTGTGCATAAGGGTGGGTCGGTCGGTGTAGCCTGTTTGGCATCAAAAGCATTTCTCACCAAGAGCTTTGGAGAAATGAACCTGCTGTAAGACAAGAGGAAAGTCTCTCTCCTGGGTCAGTTCATAGGGAGAGGAAGACAAGCTGTAGGCAAACAAGTGGGACGTCACACAGGGGGCTCGCAGGGAAGCAAGCTCGTCAGGACGGTCGTTAATGCTCCAGGCAAGGAGATGTGCAAAGGTGCAAAATTCACAAGTGACAAAATTATCAAAATTATTCACTGCCAAAACTGAAGTCGATGAACAAAACATTTTGCAGTACAGAACAACTTGGCAAGAGGAAGGCTGACGGAGCTTGGTGTTGGTCAATCTAATTAACGCACGTGGGAAAACACGGGCCCCCTAACAACGGGCGTGGGTCTGGTGCCCCAGAGAAGAGGCAGGGGAGGCCAAGGGGTACGGAGATGCACATTGGAGATGCTCAGACGCAGCGCACAGTTTCCAGCTGGGGGCCCAAACAGATCAGCTTTGTTCAGCCTGTAAAAGAAGTGCCTTGGGGATGGGATACGACGGAGCAGGGAGACGTGCTCTGGGGCTTGGGAGACACAAAGAGTGAGAACAGTTTTTCATTACACAGGTTATAGGTTACCCTGTGAAATTATTAGGCATTAAGCCAAAAATAAAGCTTAAGGGAGAGTTAATCACACAGTACGTAATTAAGTTGTGGAATTCACTCCCCCACAGACTATTGCAGAAACCAAATTATAAGCAGTTTCAAAAGGCCTAGACAGATTTGTGAAAAATAGATCCGCTGATAGATATTAACCATGGTATGCCTGCCTTTAAATTCCAAGCAGCTGTGAAGAAACGTTAGAGGAAAGATCTCCTAATTTTATTCTTGTTCTCATAGCTTTTTCCTAAACGTTTTTACTTCTTCCTAACTGAAGGTATATCCTTTGCGGGATATTTGCGAGAAATACCCCACAAAGGATGTTTTCTCATGTATGGTTGTTCCCGTGACCAGCCGCCACTGATGCCAGCCGTGCGTCGTACCGACCGTGCGTACTGGTACGTGTCCGTGCTTTGTGCAGCCGTGCGCAGCGCCGACCGCAGAGGAGCTTCTCCCAAGGGCTGCGGCGGGACCGCCACACAAATCACAGCAATGGCTTAGTGTTTCCTATAGAAAATATCGCTGCTGCTCGTACAGACTTACCCTCCTGTCTTTAAAATTTGGACTGCATAAACTACAGTTACCCATTTAAAAAATGAAAATAAAGTATTTTCCTATGCATTGATGGCTTAGCGTAGTTAGTGCCTTTGCTTTCTAGTCTATAGTGAATTTTATTTTTTCCAACATTAGCAATTGCCAGGTTTTTGAGTGAAAAAATGTCACATGCAAATAATATAAGGTTCAGGTAAGTCTTCCAGCATGTAAACATGATTCTGCTGGAGCTCTGCTTGGACTTCTAGCCTTCTTCCCAGAAACCAGGTGTTGCCATATCTGATAATACCATGGAAGACACACTAGGAAAACTCTTCTTAATTAGAACAACCTGAGAACCAGGAGATAAGCAAAGGCGTTGCAGCAGGACAGGGTTCCCACGTTGTCTTCTAAGTCTGGATTATTCACAGTATGTCACCAGCTTGAGGAGAGCTACTGGAGAAGTGCAACAGAAGGAGGAATCTGCAGGAAACTCCACCACATGTGCTGACGTGGCTGTAACGGGTGCCTGCAGCCAGACTGCTCCCAAAACCAGAGCTGCACCGGGGGAACATCCTCGCGGGAGGGTGGAGGGGAGTTGTCCTTGCAAACATCTAGTGCTTCAGAGAGGTTATTGAAAAAGGCAGAGGTTTCTACGTTACTTGATGCAGTGCAAGTGGTTTATAGACTCTGCAATGTATGGTTATTACAAAGAAATACTCAGGCATATAACTTAAAGAAAATGCCTTTCTCCAGGCATACTCATATTTCCAGTATGAATACGGAATTATGTTGATCCAACAGAAAATTGCAGTGAGGTCCTGTGACATACATCAGTAGATGATGGACACTTCACTTCTTCCTCTGGAAGTACTACCTTCTGTATCAGGGAGGGATACTTGTGCGTGGAGGTAGCTGAGGTAGCTGGACCAGCTGCAGATCTCCAGGTGATGGCTAAAGAGGAAAGGGACTTTGTTGTGGCCGTGCTGGGGACGGACGTTCGGTCCAACCCAAACCAAGGAAATCAAGCGGAGTGTGTGTTCCGGAGCTATCTGGCAGAACTGGCTATCTAGCACAGAAGAATGGGGGGTCAAAGGGGATTTTAATTATCAGGACATTCATTAGCAAAGGCGTGCAGACTTGCCACCATCCTTACCTTGAAGCGAGCGCAAGCACAGATCTCTTCTGCTGCCTGTGGGGTTTGCCTAGCACAGACTGCGTTTCTGCAGGTGTGCCAGATGAAACCGAGAGGTTTGGGTTATTTATCCTGGTTTCCACTTCTTTTGCTAACAAATGTCCCGATGCATGTTTCAAGTGATAGAAGATAATCCCTAAAATACTGAAGCATAAAGGTGGCAGCGGCAGCATGCGGCGCTTGCACACCTGCATGGCAAGCTGCCGGGCGGCAGGACAGCGTGGTTTTTAGGTATACTGCAGAGGAGAAATTTGTTACAGCGAGGAATCTGACCACGCTTGTGAGCCTCCTGATATTTATCACTGAAAAGCAGAAGCAGCAGAAGCAAACAACGCTCGGTCCCGAGCACGGGGCCACCGAGACGTTCCCACAACCTCAGCCTCTGGGCTGCTGCGGGGACACAGGGGAGAGTGAGAGGGGAGTGACGCTTGACGCCCGAGAGGGACATGTATTCAGATCTCTTTGTTTATATATTTCTCTGAAAATATATCTCTGATATATTTTCTTTAAAATACATTCAGTACTCCCTGTTTCAGGAAGTGAAAAACGAGGGCCAGGGGCAATTCACAGCTGCAATTCAAATTTAAGCACAAAAGGGAGAAGCTTATGCATTTTTCATGTGGTGTTGACCTACATAATCCACTCCAGGGACACCAATATCTTTTTAGACAGTCCAGGTCTACCCCTGTCTCACCATCCTCTCTACCTGGATTTTAAGTCCTCCTATAGCAGTACAGTAGCAGAATTTTTAGGAGCAGATGTAACACAAGTAGCACTAAGAATAGGGAATGCTTCTAACCCAAAATGATTGTTCAGTATGAAAAGGAATTCTTTGACAAGACAGTCACAACTCAAAGGAGTGGAAAAACAGGTAGAGATGCAAAACTTTGATTTGCACCTATATATTTGAATCTGCTAATTGTGCCCTCTGGGAGTTGAGCCTTTTGAAAACAGTATTTCTTTATACATACATGAAATAATTCTTTAATATTTCAAGCATAGTCTTTATGTATAAAGTAAACATATGTTGATCAGTTACTTCTAGAATAATATGCCATCTGCTATTTGACAACACGTTCCTCTGAGTGCAGTGATTAGTGATGGGTGAAAGTGTGTTGTGGTTTAACCTGGCAGGCAGCTAAACACCACACGGCAGTTTGCTCACTCCTGCCTCAGTGGGATGAGGGAGAGAATCGGAAAAAAAGGTAAAAAACATAGGCTGAGATGAAGACAGTTTAAGAGGACAGAAAAGGAAGGGGAAAAAAAATTAAAAATAAATAATATACAAAACAAGTGATGCACAGTGCAATTGCTCACCACCCACTTACTGATGCCCAGCCAGTCCTTGAGCAGCGACCACCACCCCCTGGCCAGCTCCCCCCTAGTTTCTATGTTCAGCATGATGTCATATGGTATGTAATATCCCTTTGGTCAGTTTGGGTCAGCTGTTCTGGCTGTGTCCCCTCCCACCTTCTTGTACACTCCTAGCTTCCTCGCTGGCAGGGCGGTGTGAGAAGCTGGAAAGTCCTTGACTAAGTGTAAGCACTGCTCAGCAATAGCTAAAACATTAGTGTGTTATCAACATTATTCTCATCCCAAATCCAAAACACAGCACCACAGAGCTACTAGGGAGAAAATTAACTCTATTCCAACTAAAACCAAGACTAAGTGGAAAATCATTTTCTATGAAATTTTGCTCAGCTGCAGACATTTTGTGCAATTAATAATCTAGAAATATAAATCTTGAAAAATGATCAAGAGGTTATTTAATCCAACCCATGACACTAAGATCACCCCGCCAGTTGTTTACTAACCTGTTCTTGCAAACAGCCACTAGTGGACATACCATTGCCCCCTCGCCAACCTCTTGGCTTTGATGTTTAGAAAGCTTTACCCATTCTAAACCATTTCTGTTGAAAATGAAGTTTGCATTTTTTTCCAGATTATTGTATTAAAATATTATTGCAGTGAAAATCAGCTGGGAGCTGAAAGCATCTCCTCAAGCCCTACTCTGAGGACACATCTGGGCTTGAGCACGCTGTAAACAAAGTCCCATACACCGTCCTGGTGTATGGGATATACTGCGCTTCGCACTCTTGAAGCAAGATGCCTTTTAAGGGTTTTTTTTAGCCTATCATAATTTCATCCATCAATGTCAACCTTGCTCACATGAAGCCCACGGTGGTTGGACAAGCCCTCCCTGCAGGGAACTCAGGCTGGTCCCCAAACAGCCTTTCCAGCTCTCTACCAGAGGTGTGATGGAAAAGCCTGCTCTCTGCTCCAGGAGGAAAATGAGAACTGCCAGTGTTTGACAAGTCAAACTATTTGAACTTTATTTCAGATTAATCTGATGCCTGATGTAGGCAAAACCTAATCATCTTGTGGTAAGAAAAAATTATCAAAATATAACTGCAAGAGAAGCTGAAACAAAAATTCAATTCAAACTGAAAAGAATCAGTATTTTAATTTCACAAATAGTAACAATGACCAGGACCCCAGGATCGCCAGCACCTATGTGAAAAGCAAATTATGATTTTGAAAGATTTAGGTAAATAATTACTTCAGTTTCACTGGACTCAGTCACACAGAAGCTGATTTCTTCCAAAGCAAGCAGTGCACTTACTTTCAGAGCAGGCTGAACAAGATGGAGATATAACACCCTAAGTCTCAACAAAAATATAGCCCAGCACATTCATAGATCATGAAAACTGGGGTGAAAAGTTTCATCAGACCGCGCCGTGGAACACTCTCCTCATTCTTCAACTACAATTAGACTTGAGAAGCATCTGAACATCCTGTCATCCTGAAGCCTGACGCAGGAACAAAGCAGGGAGGATGGCGAGCCCGGAGCACATGGGATAAAGCCCAGAATAAAAGTGCTTCATTCATGTCAGACTCACAGGGCTTTCAGCGTGGAAGAGATGAAGAAAAAATGTTAGAAAAATAGCCCTTGCTGCCAGAGGAGGAGGGCACACCTAATGATAGCAGCGTGGGCATCTGTGCTTCATTCATAGCCAGAGCAGATGGAAATCAAGACAGCAGATCCAATTCTCCTGTATCCCCCACTAACCTATCTTCGTTTCAGTCAAGCGTGGTGGTGGTAGACCTCAACTGCAAATCTCACTTGACACAAATGCGTTTTCTGTCGTGCACAGGTTGCATTAAAGCCTGCATGAGATGAACAAGGGTGGCAAAAAAAGAACAGATCGCACACCTCAGCTCATCATTTCGTGCTCACGATTAGGAGACTGGACTTCCTTGCAGTTCTTCACAGCTTCAGACGTGCAGGGTCAGGAGACCTGTGCCTGCAGCACTTTCTGGCCTCGTGGCCATGCCTGTGAAATGCAGATCACAACACCGATGATGGAGTTGAGGTTACACTTCTCCTCCATCCCTGCCTTCCTCCCCAGTCCCTCGTGTCTTTTTCCATGACCCGTTTCCCACCAGCACCCCCGGTCGCCCCCTCCAGCACGGTCCCCTCTGCCCCTGCACACCAAACAGGGAGAGCCACTGCTGCAAACGGACAAGCTGACCACCTTTGAGAACATGCAGGCATATCCAGGAGTAAAAGTATTACTTTTTTTACAGGTTTTTTTATCTAAAGTGATGTTCATCTGTTGATTGCCTCATCCTTAGAACATTTTTCTACTTTATGTACCTCAGGAACATCAGTTTGCCTTATACTAACTCCCTCTCCCTTAATTAAGCACCAGTACGTAGCTATGCAAATGCCATGGTGCCTTACCCTGATAATTATTAACCTTCACAGAAAAGCATATTTCTTTCCATGGCTTTCATTTTGTCACTCAGATTTGCCCTAACACCTGTAGTTAGTAGGTGCATCAATCACTGACCCTGTGCATGCAAGCCCTCCCTTCCCTCACCTTTCTCGTTGTTGCTAGTGAGAACATGGGTATTTTATTTAAGGCACTGCATGCTTTCCCCTGCTCATTTTTCTCCACGTTAGCTGAGGTGGCTTGTTTTGGAAAATATGCTCACAAACATCTCTGATCCACATTCATTAATCCTCATTAAAAAGAATTATAAAATAAGCAAAGCATTTTGTAGGTGGCATAGGGTTAAAAACGTTGTGACTTCTTTCATAAAGTGACAGAAAAAAAGGGTTTATAAGGCTGGGAGCAGCACATGAAATAACCAGCAGCCGAGCAGGGAGGGAGACCCAGCAGGGAGGCACCCCAGCCCCCTCCCCACTCACCTACCTGCGAAGCGAGTGGTCAAAATCGCCAAAAGACAAACGTGTGAACGCAAAAGCCCAAAAAACAAGTTTGCAAAAAAAAAAAAAAAATAGGCCCAGACTAGCTTTATTTCACAGTTAGGAAACTGCAGAAAAGCACATTTTAGCTGCCAACAGCGACATTACACGTAGATGATCAGGTGGCGCGTCCTCTGCTGAAACAATGCCCTATAGGTTTCATATAAGTGTACATTCACAAAAGTCTACACGTGTTTGAATACGTGTTTATTTATGTCAGCCACATCCTTTCTGTATGTTACTATGTAAATGTGTATAGACTGTAACGGGTTCCCAAGCGAAACCATCAATTTTTCTGTATATTTTGGCACACTAAGCATCCATGCCTTCAAATGTCTGGGCTATCACAATGCAAAAGATGATGAATAATCTGTAACACGAGAGGAGCTAATCCAGCCCTTCACAGCTGATGTGCCAGATGCAGCTGCAGGGCTGAGCTTTGCGGTTTCTCATGCACGGGCGTAACGGGGGTCTCCGTCCCACTCCAGCTCCTGGGAAGCAAACCATGATGGATCGAGATCTCCGCTCATCTCAGTTAATTTGCTTTATCTCTGTTCCTGGTACCAAGAACTCTGCCTTAGCCCATCAGGAGACAATTAATCCTTTTTCCTCAGCTGCATAGGTACAGCCGTCCCGATGTACCAACAGAACCACGTTGCTCACAGAGTCAGTACTTGGCCCTGCTCGCCCCAGCCCCAACCTGCCTCTTAACCAGGAACTTGATCTGAGATCGTCTGAAAAACCTCTCCTCTGAAATGCAGGTGCTTGGATCAGCATCACCTTCAGGTCACCTCTCGTGGAAGCGATCGCCAAAGCGGTGGATTGTTGTCATTGATCTGTGGGTTTTATCACCGACAGAAGTTTTCAGACAAACACACACAAATCTTCCTTTTCTCACCTTTGACTGAGGTGGGTCAGATGTGAAGAGCCCTCCGCTCCTGCTACTGCACGAGGGGCACAGCACAAGTTGAATTTCCAGGTGACCACCAACACATCTTCCTGCTTTACCATGTGCTAAGGCTCACAGATGCATTACAGAAAGAGTTTCATAGCTGTGTGCCTTCAGGAAGGAAAGCCTATAATTCTTTACGTGTTCAGATGTCCAACTCCCAGTAGGTTTGTATGTAAACAGCCTGCCCTAAGCAGAGCCTGGATGAAGTTGTTTATCCACGGATACATGACCATTTAGCACACCTCCATTCAGGAGACTTGACTAGTTTGCCCTGAGTTTGCCAATGCTTCTCAGAATTACACTTTGATGTTTATCCAAAGTCAGAATATTTGTTGAATTTGCTTAGGAAATGCAGTGCTATTTTAAATGTGAGCAGTCCCAGATGAAAGTTGGGTCTTGCAAAAGCAGCTCTGCTCTGTCATCTGCCTGTAGACCCCACACCAAGTCAGACATGCCCAGGAGATGTCAAAGTCTCTTTATCAAGGTGACACAAAAATTGTGCCTTTCATGTCTTATTCTATCTCTTGTGCTCTTCTAGAAGAAAGCAAGCAAGCTGGAAGGAGCAGCAAATCTGTCCAGTGAGGTAGGAGTTCATCACAAAAAGATCTCAAAGCAGGAAGAGGCAGCGGTGGGTGATGTCCGTTCCTCCTGCGGCTTGGAGAACAGGCGCCAGCCTCAACTGCTCTGGGCAACGGCCACCAGAGCTGCAAATCCTGCCCGCACCGGGCGAGAGGCGCAGCCGGCTCCCTGGAGGAAAGCAATGCCTGCAGGGAGAGAAAATACTCGCTCAGGAGAGGGAAATCTACCCCCAGCTGTGGGCTGGCTGAATTTCTCCCAGGAGCTATTTAAAGCCCAGCAGGTACATACTACACAGCGTGACACACAGCTGCAAAGAGTGGCCAGGCGGGTGTCACAGGGACTCGGGATCGCTGCGCTCCTCGTAAAGTCCTTCTTCAATGTGGGCATCCCTGCCTGGTGCCTTGTGCCTCCTGTGTCCTCCCCCAGAGGAGATGGGGAAGGGAAGGGTAGGAAGAGAGAAGTAGGAAGGGAAGGGTAAGAAGGAAAGGGTAGGAAGGGAAGAGTAGGGAGAGAAGAGTAGGAAGGGAAGGATAGGAAGGGAAGGGTAGGAAGGGAGGAGTAGGAAGGGAAGGGTAGGAAGGAAAGGGTAGGAAGGGAAGAGTAGGGAGAGAAGAGTAGGAAGGGAAGGATAGGAAGGGAAGGGTAGGAAGGGAGGAGTAGGAAGGGAAGGGTAGGAAGGAAAGGGTAGGAAGGAAAAGGTAGGAAAGAAAAGGTAGGAAGGGAAGGGTGGGAAGGAAGGAAAGGGTGGGAAGGGTAGGAAGGGAAGGATAGGAAGGGAAGAGTAGGAAGGAAAGGGTAGGAAGGGAAGGGTAGGAAGGAAAAGGTAGGAAGGGAAGGGTGGGAAGGGAAGGGTAGGAAGGGAAGGGTGGGAAGGGTAGGAAGGGAAGCTCAGCAGCTCATTTTCAGAGTCTGTTAATAAAACGTTGTGTTTTTTTTTAAAAGCCCAAGAGGGAAAGTACCGTAGTCTTGCCATCCTTGTCCCTGCTGGGCACAAAAGCAATGCGGCACTGCGAATGAAGGGTGCTGGCTCGGACACATCCCCAGTGCTTCAGCAGAGGAGCTGGGCCATGCAGAGGGTATCGCAGCCGGGCTCTGCCGCTTATTCCTGGGATGGGACCACGAGCCAAGGAGCAACCGGCTGCTCTGGGAAACCTGCAGGTATCCAGGCTGCCCAGAAATCCTGCCCCTCCTTCTGGCTCCTGCCGCAGTTCACAGGAAGACATGCAAACCAAACTGCTGAGCTGAAGCAGTCTTCAGAACAGAAGAGGAAACAGAAATTAAATGTATATTTGCATGTGAGAGCTAAGATGTAGTAATTTCATTATTTGCCCAGAGCAACCTGACAGCCTCCAGCCTACCCCATCTGCCTTAACCTCAGCATTCTGCCACAGACATTCAGGAGGACAAAGGGCTGGTCCTGGCTCTGATCCTAATAGCCTTAGATATTGTCCTGTCATTTTTGTTATAGAGTCAGGTGGGAAGTAGGTGTATCCATCCCAGCACATACCCCACCTTATTCCTAAAGACCACGCAGGGCAAAGACTCCTCCAAAAGGTGCTGCTAGCAGAGGACAGTCTTTGATACAAGCCCGCCTGGGTGTGAAGCTAAGGGTGATGCTTGTACATCAACGGTAAAGAAACGCAAGCTTTTTTGTGACCCTTCTCTCATTAAACATATTGAAAAGCCACACATACTTGAGACAACTTTCGGCATATGATCAAGGCCACACAAACCTGTGTCAGGAAGCAGCGAGGACATTGGCAACCCCACGGTGGATGTGTGTTAATTCTTCATGTATGTGCCCTCTAGGGAAGCCAGTGACACGGGGAGAACATGGACACAACAACATACATGGGAAACACCGCTGATAAAACATTGATTATGTCATTTTAATAGCTCTGCAGAGACTGAGACTGTAAATTCAGCTGCCTGGCCTGAGCAGAGGTATTGCACCAGGAGGCCAATTAGGCACCAGCCGCAGGTAATTGCAGCCCGGCACGCCTGCGGATGCCGGCACCTGCCCAGGGAGATGCCAGAAGGCAACTCTAGGATAAGCAAGGGGCACCGGCTGCCTGGCTCCGGGCACCGGACCCACAGCTCATGCAGCTCTGCATCGCTCTGTGGGGCGAGCAGCGTGGGATTCGCCATGATGCCCCTCGGCGCACCCTCGGCATCGGAGGCTGGGCACCCACCCCACCGGCAGCGGCTTACCCTCTCCACTCGCAGGAAAGAGCTGAGAGCTTTCCTCTCTGCGAAAACAGAGTGTGCTGGGGATCGCAAAAAACAGCAAAGCATCAAAAAATAACTCCTGCTTGGTTTTCTAGATGGTTACCTGAAGAGAGGATTGGTTCAGAAGGGTTCAGCCAAAAGCCTGAAGATAAAACATGAACGCTTTCAAAAGTTAGTCTAAGGGAATAACAGCCCTTTCACTCTCGGGCAGCTGCGAAGATTTTGTACATCTGCCCAACCCTTTTGGCGGTGAGCACAGCACGCTCCCCGTGACCCCACGACTTCCCTTTCAATTAAAATCAGCAATATTGAATATGGTTTTTCATTGCGTAAGTTGTACCCAGGCCCATCTTGTGTAGGTAAGATAAGCACATGCCTGTGTTACTGTATGCATACTTTTACCTATACTAGGTTGAAAATAACAGAAAACTATCCCAATTTTTTTGGTTTTAATAGAATATTTCAGTTGGAAGGCATCTATAGCAATCATCTAGTCCAGCTGCCTGACCACTTTAGGGCTGTCTAAAAGTTAAAACTTGTTGTTAAGGGCATTGCCCAAATGTGTCTTAAACACTGACAGGCTTGGGGCATCGACCACCTCTCTAGGAAGCCTGTTCCAGGGTTTGACCACCCGCTCTGAGCCCCAAAACCGAGCTGCCACGGAGAAAAATAGCAGCTGCCACTAGTGTAGGAGCTGTAGGCTTTTTGGGTAGTCTCACAGTAAATCTATTAAAGTGAACAGAAGTGATTCAGCAGGTACACATCTACTGTGCCAATATTTAGAGTTTGCAACATGAGTCATGTGGCCGTAAATCACACAGGAAAATAACAAAACTTGAAAAGTGTGTCGTGGCAAAATCAGGACAAAAGCATATTAGGATTTTCAAGAGTGGGCAGAACATACATTAATTATAGGCCCAAAAGATTGCTGCAAGTTACTAAGATGACAGTATGGAGTATTAGTAATTCCTTGGATATTATTTTGCTCAGTTTACTTTGTTTCCATGGCATGTAAATGTTCTGATTTAACATTTAATGATCGGCTCACAGAAATACATGTGCAGCACTTTTCTCCCAATAATGATACTTTCCATGTTTCTTATGGCCATAAGTGTGCAGCTGAAGAAAGGCTGGAATAATCACATTATATATTACAGCCATTTAGTTGTAGAAATGGAGCATGAAATAAACACTTTAGTTCATTAGCCCCAGTAAAGTAGCACAGTGTGAGTCTGCTATCCGTAATCACCGGTAATCCATGCTTAACCTGGTGATATGCTTTATTACCAAACCCGTGAAGCGGAAAAACATCCTGGAAATGCAACGGATGCCCTTCGGAAATGGCTTTTTTGGAGGAAAGAGGCTGTATTTCATCAACGCTGTGGGCGCACCGCCTTGTTTCCCCTCTGCTGCCTGCCTGCCTGCCTGCTCTGCCCACCGGGTCCCCACAGGGACCGCTGGCCGCACGGCAGGCAGGCAATGCCAGCAGCGCTGCCTCCACTCGCCCTGGGCAGGCGAAATTAATACCTGGAGGTCTGACTGATTCACCGCCTCAAAGAGTTGGCTTGAAAGCCCAGGGAAAGGCGCAGCTCTCCTTTGTTCAGAGGCTGTTCGATCTGTTAATTAATAGGTGCAGCATCCCCGCTGTCTGATGCAAATGCAGCCGCACACCGGTGCCTGTGAGCACACCTGGGATGCTTGCGGCACCGGAGCATCAACACAGAGCGGCTGGATGTCCCCAACGGGCCCTCGTGGGGATGGGACAGGGATGTGGAGAGAGGAAAGTCCTGCTCACTTTTTGCTCCAGGGAGCTTGCACCCTTAATGAGATGAGGTTTCCCAGGTCCAAATTCAGGACCCCAATACAGAAACTGCCACTTCCACAACAGAGAATTTAATCATAGAATCACAGAATCACAGAATAGTTTGGGTTAGAAGGGACCTTTTAAAGGCCATCTAGCCCAACCCCCCTGCAGTGAGCAGGGACATCTTCAACTCAAGCAGGTTGCTCAGAGCCCCGTCCAGCCTGACCTGGGATGGTTCCAGGGATGGGGCATTGACCACCTCCCTGGGCAACCTGGGACAGGGGTTCACCATCCTGTCAAAAATTTCTTCCTTAGATCTAGTTGAAATCTGCCCTCTTTTAGTTCGAAACAGTTACCCCTTTTCCTATCGCAACAGGCCCTGCTAAAAAGCCTGTCCTCATCTTTCTCCTGAGTCCCTCCAAGCCCCGGCAGCTGCAGGAAGGTCTCCCCGGAGCCTTCTCTGCTCCAGGCTGAGCCCCCCCAGCTCTCCCAGTCTTAGAGGAGATGTTTCTGCTCATCCCTCCTGGGGACATAGCCCAGGGAGATGCTTTTCTGGGATTGAGAATATGCCCTGACTTGTTTGGAAAAGCATAGATTCATGTTTTTTCCATGACTAGGGCCAAGCTATATCCCTGTTTTGAGGTTTCCTATTTGTAAAACTGAGCTATGGTCTCTGTAAAGATTACAGACCCTGATCGATACGGCTTCCAGTGGCACAACAGCAGGTTCAGCTGTCCTGAGAACCCCCGGGGGAAGAGCCACAAATGCTGCTGACCTTCAGAAGAAATCGACCCCATCATAGCTCCGTATCAGATGTGAGTTCCTCTGCCCTGATGTTCTGGGGACTGAAAATGGAGGCTGAGGTACAAACCCGCCTAGTCAAGAGCCACAGCAGCTGCTGATCCCTGTGGGTACATGCATCTCTCCAGCATTGATGAGAGGCACATGGACATGCGCTGTGGGGCTTCTCCTCCCACCATGGCCCACTGCCAAACAGCCAGGGCTATTTGTGGCCAATGCATGCCCAGCGCAGCAGCCCTGCCACCTTCACAGAATCACAGAATCACAGAATCATTAAGGTTGGAAAAGACCTTCAAGATCATCAAGTCCAACCGTTAACCCAACACCACCATGCCCACTAGACCATATGCCGAAGTGCCACTTCTACACGTTTTTTGAACTCCTCCAGTGATGGTGACCCCACCACCTCCCTGGGCAGCCTGTGCCAATGCTTGACCACTCTCTCAGGAAAGACATTTTTCCTAATATCCAATCTAAACCTCCCCTGGTGCAACTTGAGGCCATTTCCTCTTGTCCTATCGCTGGTTACTTGGGAGAAGAGACCAACACCCTCGTCGCCACAACCCCCTTTCAGGCAGTGGTAGAGAGCGATGAGGGCTCCCCTCAGCCTCCTCTTCTCCAGACTGAACACCCCCAGTTCCCTCAGCCGCTCCCCATCAGACTTGTGCTCCAGACCCCTCCCCAGCTCCGCTGCCCTTCTCTGGACACGCTCCAGCACCTCAACGTCCTTCTTGTGGTGAGGGACCCAACACTGAATACAGGATTCGAGGTGCTTGCAGCACCCTCCTCTGCCCCAGCGCCCCGGGCAGGGCTGCGGAGCCGGGACGGGGCATGCATGCAGCATCTCTCTTCCCAGCCTCCAGCTGCTGCATTTCCCAGTGGGGAATTTCAGCCAGGGAAGGGCCGAGTCAAATCGCTGTCGCCGGGCGCTCAGCACGGAGCA
>NW_010542899.1:19001-19423 GCF_000687285.1 Phaethon lepturus
GCCGCCGGGCGCTCAGCAGGGAGCCCGCCCCTGCCACATCCCCGAGACCAGCCCTTCTTTTCCCTCTTCTAGTGGCGTATTCCCGCTGCTCACAGAGTGGTCTTTCTCTGGGAGAAGGTGAGCCAGCACCTTCAGGGAAGACAAACTTAACGACGAAATGGGCATGAAACACCCTCATTCATTAAAAGCAAATGGAGTAAAATCGATGTGCAGCAACGCAACTGATCCGCCCCAGCCATCTGACCTGCCCTCCTCCAGAAGCTCTTCCTCCCTGGCCTCCTCCTCTCTTCAGCCACTAACGGCTTGCGGATGCTCACAAGGCTGCCTTTACGCTTCGGGGGCGGAGGCCAGCCTGAAGGCCAGGTTTTGGTGTTGGCGCAGGCCCATAGCCGTGCAGGGCCCCCGCGGCTCCCCGGCAGAGA
>NW_010542900.1:0-636 GCF_000687285.1 Phaethon lepturus
CCCCATCACAGGGAGTACGCCGGCATCCGAGGCAGAGAAGAAAGAGGGTTGTCTTTTTATCTGAGCCTTGAATGCTGACTCAGGATGATTTATCTGAGGTTTAGAGTGCTTTGGGGAGAAATGAAGTGAAAGATCTCCTGTATCCTTGCAGTGAGGCAAAGCCGAATCTAGTTTTTTTCTAAACATGCACTGATTTATAGGCTGCTTGTTAGCCCAGGTACAGAAAATAACGGTGTCTTTTGACAGGAGACTCCTGCCACTGACCTCTCCATTTAGCCTCTGTATTTTTCTGATTTCACCTTAATTGGGATCAGTAAGGAGATACAGCCAAAGCAGAGCTTCAGGGTGAGTGTCACAAAGCAGCTGACAGCTTGCTCATCCATATCCACATGCAGACACAACAATTAAGTGTTAAAATGAATACAGTCTTCCATTTACATAGAAAATACTCATTTGAAGTCCCAAATTTATTGGGAGCACTTGATGGGGTTAGGATCTCATCAATTTTGACTGTATAATAAATAAAATTACAGCATATCACTCCTCTGCTTCCCTGCACACCTCTTACGAAGGCAGCATCAGCCTGGGAGCTCAGCAGCTCTCGGCAGGTCCCTCCCCCCCCTGCCCCACCCGCTC
>NW_010542900.1:667-28529 GCF_000687285.1 Phaethon lepturus
CGGCTGGGACTGGGGGAGCATGCACCCTGCCCAGCACCTCAGCGAACTGGCCGACCCTCCGGCCACGTAATGGGATTCATTCCTCCATTAAAAAAAGAAATTTATACCAAAAATCGATCTGAAAGAAATCCTGTAAGCTGAACCTAGGGCAGAATAACAATACTTTCGTTTATGACCATACAGCATGTAAAGCAACATGCCATTTGCTAAATGTCTTGGAGGATATGATTTTCGCTTAGTTTGAATTTATCCAACTCAGAATAACCCCTCTTGAGCCTAACTTGAATATGAATAGTCAGACTATGACACAGCCCTGAAAATGCACAGAATACAAGATTTGCTTTCGCAACAGATCGTTTGCTCTACTTTGAGCTGTAGGTTAAGGTTTGGCCAGGTTAAAATTAAGATAAAGGGAGTAACACAGCAGTGAAGGTGTGCACTGTGAAAGCAGATCTGGCTGAAGAGTGGCACTGAAGCTACAACATACTTCAGCAAAGATAAGCCCTGAGAAGCCTTAAGGTATTAGAAACACAGACCAAGCCAGCTAAGTATGTAAGGGTAACTTTAAGGAGAAGGCGGCTCACTGACCTCATCAAAATTGCCCAACTGCATAAGGATGTGTGCTCATAAAAGTACGTGATGACCAGGGCAGAAACTCTAAGAGGTCTGGTTTTGCTTAAGAACTGTATATTTTGGAGTGTTCCCCTTAGATTGCTTTCCAAGCACAAGTTCCAGACTGAGCATCTTTTCCGTGAAAAAGGTAAAGGCAAAAAGTATAAATGCAAAATCTTCATGAAAAGAAGCCTGATACATATCTCTTCAAAGCAGGATACGTCTGAATGGGATGCAAAACAACTGCTGTCCTAGAAATTTCAAGGCGTTTCAAACAGAAAATTAAACTGTAACTTGATATATCATAATTTCGGAAGTTTATAGTGTGTGCTCAAAGGCAGGATGTGGAGCCAAAGCTATTCCCCGTTGCACTTAATATTATGGGAGGTAAAATTGCCTTTCTGTACAGAATCTGTTGTTCAGCATTTTGTTTTTTCTCACTAGACAGTCCATCCAAACTCAAGGCGGTTACAAAAACCAATCCCGGCTAAGTAGAGCAGTACCCCTAAGCTCCCACCGTTCCTTCTGTGGCTTCATTTCCAAGAAATATGTGCTTCCAGTAGCAATAGCATCAACCTCAAATGTAGTATCAAACTGTTTGCCTACTAGCAAAGATTATCTGTCCTGTTCCCCCTGCTGCTCCTCACTGTCTGACAACGGGGCTCCTGCTTTGTTTGAGTTGAAAACGCAATGCTGACTTCTCTTCTCATTCCCATTTCCTAATGGGATCTGCCCTCATGGGCAATTGTCCATGACTGAACCAACTCCTCCTCATTCCTTTGACCTCCTTTCTCCTAGTTTATTTTGTAGTGCACTTTCCCCGGTGCAGAGCACATAGCTATTCGCTCCTTGGATTTTCACACAGTTTGCACAGTTCCCCTCACGATTACTGAAGACATTGCCAATGCTTTCAAGAGGAAGGCCCCTCTGATGGTGTGGAGACTTTACCAGAAGTATTTAGAGTACCTACCTTGAGGTCAGTACTACAAACACCGAAGAATTCAGGCATTTATTGCCAGAAAATCTAAACAGCATTTGCTCATCCTGGCAACTCAGATTACATAGGAAGGACCATGTTGCACCTGAACACCTGGAATAGGAAATGCTGACAGCATCCATCATTCAGAAGAAAATCTTCTATGTCCACCTCATTGTAAAATAATTCAGGCCATATTCTGCGTTGACTTATATGCAATCCTGCTGTTGTGAATCAGTAAGGAGTACAAGGACATTTGAGGCTAGAAACTACTGCTTGTTGTACATAGGAATAAAGCAACCCTTGTTTATAATCTTCCATCCATACCTATACTAGATATGTTGCTTCTGTACTGGTACAAGGAACATGCTGAGGTACAGCCTACTCCTAATATTTTTCTTAGAAGAAAGAAATTAATTTCAATTAATTTACTAACTTTGCTTCCTGAATTACTGTCTCACTTTAAAAGGAGCTTTTCAGAGCAGTTTAGAGCTGGTGAATGAGCACTGCTGAAATCGGATCAGGAAGCACCCCTCCTGCAGCATGGCAGGTTGACAAGTAATCCGGGAGACGCTCCGGGGAAGATGCACATCACAGGGGGTGAGTTTTCAGCACCCACGATCCCTAGCAAAAAACAACCAATTCTAAATAATTACCTCACTTCAGGCTGGATTTTGGTTTAACAGGTGTTGTGGTATTGTTTAAGGAGCTGGTTATTGTTACCACAGCACTGCACAGCTGCGCTCGTCTCTTGGGCAGCAAAGGCAGAGGCTGGAGGGGGAAGGGGCTCTGCAGCCAAGGCATCAGCTCCCAACCGGACAGTGGTGGAGGCATTCCAGTGAGCTAATTCTGTGGCAGTGTCAGGAGCAGGTTTTATTTACACCCAGCCTAATGGTGTGCGACTCAGTCATGCATGTTACATGGAGCCTTCACCGTGCACAATAGCCTGCTGCCATTTCCTCTATTAAATCACTCCTATGTTCATGTGGCTGAAAGCTCAGCGCTGGCATGCCGTAGTCAAGCGTGTAAAAAATGATTACTCTGATCCCTTTCAACACAGATTTGCTGCATGAAATGGCCTGGCTTTGACCTGGGAAAATCAATGCTGCTGTTTTAATGGACAAAAAAAAAATTGGAGCTGAAGACCACACTTCCCCTCCCTCTGCTCCCCCCAGGGCTGTCCAGCCAGCAGTCACATGCATAAAGTGGTCACCTGCATGCAAACAGCTTTCCCCTGTATAATTCTAAACAACCTTTGTTATGGTAAAGGTATAACACAGGATATCAATTAGCTACCATCATGTGTAAGCAAGTTAAAATAGAAACGCTGGAGATGCCCCAGGGCTTTGTGATACAAAGGGCAATTTTCAGCTCCCGACACTGTGCCTTAGGCAGTCTAAACATGAACCAAATTCCTTTTCACTTGGATTCAA
Source organism: Phaethon lepturus (assembly GCF_000687285.1). Classification (NCBI taxonomy): domain Eukaryota; kingdom Metazoa; phylum Chordata; class Aves; order Phaethontiformes; family Phaethontidae; genus Phaethon; species Phaethon lepturus. The sequence goes on from NW_010542900.1 coordinate 3,689, forward strand.
CAAGAAAAGCTCAGACTCTTTTTGTTGGTGTTTTGTTTCATCATTATCATTTTGGCCACGTTTCAAAACGTGATGCTTTGCAATATTGGTTGGAGATGGGCTTTCATAATTTACAGCCCGCGCATTCAGCCTCTGGCTTACTCTGCTGCTTTCATAGGCAGGGCTAAGTGCTTCCAGAGAGTGAATACATTCGAACATGGAGTTTCCAGGGCTTTCCAGGAACCTCTAAATCTCCATCTTTAAAACCATCCCACCAGTGAAACCCAGAGCACACAAGTAAGAGAGAAAAATGGACTCTAATTGTAGATAATTGTTGTCATGTCTTAACAGTCTGTCTTTTTATTAAAGTGTTTAAAATCATGTAGCAATTTGCTCTGCTTTGGTGGTGAAACTTTGTACTGAGAAAATGCTGCAAGGAGTCATGAAACCTTACTGCAAAAGCCATAAAATGCTGCAGGAGGAATCTTCAATTATCTCTAGTCAGGTAGGTTCTCTGTGCAAAGAAGATTAAAGCATGTGCACAAACACACACACACATACACGCATGCCAGTCCTATCTTGGACTGACAAGAACAGGGTCTGGCAAATGCTGAGATACACAACTGCAACTCAGGGCACAGGCTGAAACTTCAGGAAGTCGCCTTTGGAAGCCTTAATTTTCCCCCCGTCTCGTTTCTACTTGGCCTTACTTTCAATAGCATGCCTTAGATTTTTGTTTTCTCATGCTCACCGGTAACATTCTGGAGGACTGAACTGTCCCAGACTGACCCAACTTGAAAGGACTTTACAGGTAAGGACTTTCTCCCCTAAGCCTCACCTCTTGGACCATCTCCTTCCTTTCCACAGCTTCCTCTTGCGCCCGAGTCCTGGGTCTTCGCCCCCGTGAGTGGGTCTGTGCACACCAGCCAAGGGGCAGCGGTGCCCACCGGCACGTTAGAGCTGCTGCGTGCCTGCTGCTCCCCCAGGCCTGTTTGGGCCACAGAGTGCTGCCCCGAGTGTTCCACCCTGCCGGCACCGGTCCCACCACCAGTAAAGCTCCAGGCTCAGACCCAGCTCCAAAAAACCTCAGCTAGAGAAATCAAAGGAGACACTCCTTGGCAGAGGTCCGTCCCATCTTGGCAGAGCGCTGCAAGCAGTGATAGACAGCAGCCCTTAGGTCTAACTCGACGTCACATGGGATGGGGACTCTCTTTGGCACCCAACGCTATTCCCAAAAGGAACAGGAAAGAAAACAGCCTCAGGAAGGTCTCTGTGGTCTCCATGAAAAACCTCGTCTATCATTAATTGTCTCAGAGCTCCTCCTGTTCTGCTGTCCCCAGGGAAGGTCTCCTTACAGGCAGCTCTGAAACACTGTAAGGGACAGGAACCAGTAAATAACATCTGTAGGAGAGGGCAGTAAAAGGCAGAAACGAGGCATTCGTGCACTTTACATGAGAATGCAAACGGGGCCTGGCTTTACTGGGTAAACCTTGTTAAAGCCTGGGCTCTTGCTTTGCTCTTAGCTCACAGTGGGCAGGACGTGCAGCTAGCACCAAAGCTGCATCTCTGACATCGTCCAGTCATGTTTTGCATTGAAAATTATTTTAAAGTAATGTCCATGTACATCCAAACTAAACTAGGGAAAAGGTGCTAAAAACCAAAGCAGAAGACCAAAAAGCAGATAGGTAACGCTTTGTTACTTTTTCTGTTACTGTTACTTTTTCACAACACCATTATCTATTTTTATGAGCTGGTAAGCAGAGAACAGCGAAATTACACGAGTTGCCCAAGGTGATACAGCGAACCAGCAGCACATCGGAGAAAACAACAGAGAACTTACAAGTGCTAATCTGCCACCCTGCCCGCCTCCCTCTCATACCTGTTGTGTTCCCGGGATACAAATACGGCTTTGGTAAAACGCAGCTCAGTCGCAATGCATTTCCCGATCTCATACGAAAATACAGACCATAAAAGCAGCCTTATCATTGCCTTTCCATGGAGCAGCACTGGGCCATTGCACCTGAAATTTCTGAGGAATTAAAAGATAACATCTAATTGCTGCTAGTGAGGACTGTGGAAACTGTGCCCTAACACTTCAGTGCCCTGCTCAAGCCAGCCCTGCCTGCCCAAGAGAGGGGAGACTAGAGCCAGGAATACGGCTGAGCTCCCATTGCTTCTTACAGGGGAAGGGCTAATGGAGTGAGCGAAGAAATCGGAGAAAACAGAGTTGCACGGATTCTTGCGGGCAGAGAGGGAGGAAGGGCCTGCACAAAAAATAACAAAGGAAACCCTCCTCTCCACTGCTCAGCAAGGGCAGGGGAGGATGCGCGGCCAAGTCGGTTGGGGCTGAGGTTGGGAGTCAAGGGTGCCTGCAATTTAACCCTGACCTGGCTCTCAGCTGTGGGCACGGGGCCAGCCAGTAAAGTTCTCTGCCTCCGCTTCTCCATCTGTAAAATGGGGTCCGGAATAATACTTACACCACAGGGTGGACTGAAGAGCAGCTGTAAAAGCTCTGAAATGTACACCCGTAGGTCAGGGGTAAATAGCGGTTTCTGCCATGAGCAGTCACTTTGGGGCAATACATGCTGACATTATGTTATAGGACCAATGTTAAATGCTAGAAAGATGGGAATGTTTATTAAATGGATAGGTTAGCTTCAGGGAAAAGGCTTATGTGCTTCATGATGTAAACACATGATTTCTCAATAGGTACCAGAATGCAAGAGGCAAATATTTTTTTTTTTATTTTATTTTAATTTTGTACACACAATACTGGGCTGTCTGTGAACTGTACAGGTACCCAGGCAGAGCCCAAAATTTAACCCAAGGCTAACACTGAAGGATATGAACTAGCTTTATCTTTCAAGTGCTGTCAGTGTAGGTCTGATGCTTCATGTATGACATCCAGGGCAGATGCACCTACACATACAAATAATGCACTTAAGAGCATTGAAAGACAAGATCTTAATCTCAAGAAAAAAATGATGTCTCTCCAATGTGTCAGAACTTCAAAAGTAATTGTGAGATCTGACAGGGCTGCTGGTGATTCTCTTAAAGACTCTTTATAGCTACTCTTACAGGGGCCTTGGGCTGATTCATGTTGATCGTGTCTGACAGCTAGCATTTCTGTTAATAATAATCATAAATAAAGTGGACAAGGTTGCCTGACCTGAAATGAGCATATCTATAGTGCCATATCCATTACAGCACAGTGGATCTGTGACCGCAAGTCAGGAAAGGTCCAATGCTCTTGACACTATGTATTAAAATAATATCTGTCTTTTAAAAGCTCAGAACCTTTGTTTGCTATCTTTTTCATTAAAAAGTGTTCCTTAAGAGAGAACATTCACAGCAGAACAGACCTGTAGAAAGGAGATACTACAGAGGATGAAAGATTGCAAACCTTTGCGCTTTTTTTTGTTTATTATGCAATAAAAATATATTTGTGAACAGCTCAATTCTCCCTTACATCTCAGCTCCTCCTTCATGTTCTCCTGCATTGAAGTCATAATCCTGGGTTTATGCCATCATAAATCTGCTGACATGTGAATTATACTATTATCAAACACATCAAAACAGAATTATGATTTCACTGCTGCAGGACCAAATGTAAACAGGAGCTGGCTTATAAGAAAGTGAAGCCTTATTAATTTCTGGGCAGCGGTTTGCTGCTAGAGATATGGTAAGTAGTAAAGTTTTTGGGTTTTTTTAATTTGCATAAAACCCCTGCTTGTACGTAAACAGAAATACAAGTACAAGTCATTCTAAACAATACAGGAATTGCTTGCTGATATAGGGAATCGCTCTCAAAAGTAAAGTACCAGAGATGATACACTTAGAACCTCTCCACATCAGGTGACAGGCTGAATTAAGAGAGAAGCTTTGTAAATTACTTTGAGGGAGGTCTATGGGCCAGGCTACGCTGAGCCCACCGGGGAAGGCAACTTTCAGGGACACAGGCCCTCCGCTGAAAATCTCCCCCCAGAGATTCAGGTCGAGCAACAGGTAGATATCTGCAACACTGCTGACCGAGGAGAGAGGAACTCACTCACACAAGAAATTAGAATAAAGAGATTAATCTGTTGGTCAGCCAAAAAAGCTGTATTTGGTGAAAAAGACAGGTCAGATGTTACAGAGCAGTAAAAAAGCAGCAAAGCTTAGACTCCCCATGCTCCCCACTAAGGAAAGGTTCCTGCTTGCCCCCTTGCTCACTGCCTTTGCGTACCTGTAAAGCACGAGAAACCAGTGTCACTGCTCTGCCAGGTAGGCTCAAGGCTGGCTAGACCATGGAAAAGCCTCTTCTCTCCAGGTGTGTCTTCCAGACTGCTGCAAGAGCAACCTGAAACCTGAGTCTCAAACAGTCCTCTCTTCATAACTCCCTTTTCATGGCCACGGACACAACGTTCAGTCCTGCACAGGGGTTACTGAAAGCCAAACTTGTGAGCCAAAATAAAACCCTGGCATAAAACACAACACACAGATCTGAAGCTCTTCTATAATTACAACACAAAGACAATATTTTTCTCACTCGTATCTCCATCCTTGTCCAGCCTCCAATATGCTGTCACATCACAACTTTCAAAATGAAACAACTAGTTTTATGAGCATCAGAGTGAACAAATCCTGGTTTAGGTTTGGGTTGAACTCTGGAGTCTAAAGAATCCACAGGCTCTGGCCTGCAGCTTTTCTCAGAGTATTTTTTTAAAGCATCTCTCCTAGGGAAGGGGGGATGTTCTCTATTGTCCACTAAGGATAAATCTACGTTGCTATTTTTTCTCTGTTCCCTCATCTGCACAGTTGTCTGTTTTCACAGAACTTGATAAATTTTTGCATCTAAACGTCCTGTGGAAAAGTCCATATTATACACGCAGCTTCTCCACAACACACAATCCAGTTGTCAGTATACACCCGCAAATGCCATTTCTGTGGACAGTTTTGTTTTCTTTTTCCACAACATATAAATCATCCTTCTTTTTCTTGCAAGTTACTATTAAAAAGTTTGTATTTGAAACGAGCTATTAGAGAAACAGCTCCTCAGAAAGAGTAAAATAAATTTATTACCACATAAACTGAAGGGATAGGAAAGAGGTTTTCTCATAGGATGCAAAGTTAAATTGAGAAAGATTATTTCATCACTTGGTCTGTTCTTGCACTGTGTAGAGTGATCACTTTCAGATGCATTCTCTGAACAGGTACAATCAGCCATGCACTTATGGAGATGGCTTTAATAGCAGCATCTATTGTATTCACATCTGTGCTGCACGTGTCTTCCTGCTACCACAGTCAAGAGCATAAAGAAAGGGAGAGTTATGGATTGCTCAGTTCGTTTGCTGCAAATGAATCCCAGAGGTGAGCATCCCAGCAAGTGGAATGCCTGGTGAATTAGGAACTCTATGAGAATAACACATTCTGGACAGCCAGTGCTACTGTAGGATAAGCAGCCACTGATATCTCACACACCTGTGCACGCCAGTTCCAATGCCAATGTGCATTTTTTCCAAAAGTAGGTTAGGCAGGACTCACACTTCAGGTTGGGAAACCAGCACCCAGGAAAAAGGTGAAGTGACCAGCTGATGGATGCTCCACATCCCTGTTCCTGCAATTCTCTGAAACTCATTCTGGTGGGAAGATGTACCTGCAGCTGCAACTGCACAGACCCTTGGTATGGCCAAGGAGGTTCTTGCCATCTGATTAGAAAGTCCTGATGTAGTGTGAAAGCTACTGGGGATTATATCTGAACAAAGATGAAGTCTTTCTGATCCTTTCTATGATCACTAAAAAGGTTTCAGATTTGCAAGTGCTTCAGTGCAGTAGTTCCCAAATAGTATCATTAATATAATGTATTATTTGTTTTCAATAAATTACTGGGAAAAGTAACTCACAAGTTAAAAAACCAAGAGCCTCGGAGGCAGGATAACATCTTTCAAGGGGCATGGGCACAACTTTGTTCCGTCTTCTAGGTGGGAAGAAGGAACTCGGCGGTGGTTTCAGCTGCAGGGCATCTCGCACCTTTGGGCATCCAGAGCACACAAGGAGCAAAAGTGGGCTCACAACAGATACTGCTATTCAGAAAGACTCTGATCTTGTGCTGGTGAAACATGTGCATACCAAGAGAGGAGTCTATGCCCAACGTGCTTAAGAATAAGTTACAGTTCACTGCCTCATAAAGGCATCTTTCTGGAATCAAATCAAAAGAATATTTGTATAAATAAATATTTGAACGTGGCTGCCATTGGCAATACTAACCAGTTTTAGGGATAAACGTTCCTCTGTTCATGTGAAGTAAACCTTATTGAAATGGGTGAGGGGGAGACTCCACTGCAAAGGCAATGCAACGCCACAGGACTTGTGCATGTTGCAAAATGAAGAAACTCAGAGCCCAGGACACTTACCCCGGCCTCGCTTCTCTGTTAAGAGATACGGCTGGTACTGAGTTAGCTGACCTTTAGGGCTAGCCTCCCCACCACGAACTAGTTATCCGCTTTGGTCTGCGTCCCTTTTTCACACCACCGCAAGCTTACCCGCATTTGATCGTTTCTTCGGATTTTTGAGACTTCGGCACCTGCCGCTCGCGGAGCTGCTGTTCTCGCTCATGGAGTCTTGCGCTGAGGAGGCGCTCCCCGTCGCCTCGCTGTCCCTCATCATGCTCTCGTAGCCGCTGCTGCCCCCGCTGTGGTAGAAGAGGGCTGTTTTCCCCATGGCGGGAGGCAGCTCCCCGCTCAGGACGCTGCTGTTGTCGCTCCCATGACCACTGCTGCAGCGGTGAGGTTTCCGGGGAGGGGTGATCTTGCTGTAAGGTGAAGGCAGCACGTGAACAGCTGGCTTCTCATCTCCAGGAAGGGCCCCGCGCTCGTCTGCCTCTGAGCTTCCCCGCAGCTGTAAGCCTCTGGCACTGGTGCTCCCTTGGAGCAGCTCGGAGATCCGCCCGTTGACAGCCCGCAGGGGCAATTTGGAAGCCAGGCTGGAGCCCCGGTTTCTGCTGAGGGACTGTGTTGACCAGGACATGTTCTTCCCACTCGGTGGCAAACTGGAGCTCTGCCCTACGGACTGCGGCAGAGACTTGGTCGAGAAGCTGAGCGTTTTGGTGGCAGAGGCAGACAGGCTGCGGGCCTTGGGACTTGCCAGCAGGAGCTTGCTGACTGCGGAGATCTTCGACTGGCTGGCTTTCGGGGAGGCACCTGCCGACTGGGAAAGGCCCGAGTTGGTGGGTGAGGACATGACACTGCGGCTGAGGCTCCTTCCAGCCCTAGGCATGGTGGTGTCTTTGCCAGGGCTCACTTTGGAGCTCACAGAGGATAGGCTTTCTGCTCTTTCCAGCGACAAACACTCATAGTGGCTTCCTGTGGACCTCCCGAGGGAGTTGGTCCTGCTGGCGAGCTGCTCCAGTTTGGCACTGAAGAGCTTGCTGCTGCTGTTGTTGCTGCTGCTGTCAATGGCAGAGCCCTTCTGTTTGGCATTCAGCTCCTCGGGGAAGCTGGCCAGGAAGGACCCGGGCTGGCTGGAGGGGCTGCTCGTGGTGCTGCTGGCTGCGCTGTGCTGGGGGCTGGCTCTGTTCTTCTGATCCAAGCTTGACTTTCTCACCGGTGGCAGAGGAGGGGTCCCTTTGGGACGAGTGAGGACACAGTGTTTGGGAGAGGCTATTTTCTTGTCAAGGCTAGTCTTAGAAAACAGGGGGAGGGCAGGAGAGCCGATTCCGCTGCTGTCCGTAGCAGTAGGATGGAGGTGACTGTCAGGCTCCTCCGGCTTGCTTGCCTTCAGGAGCCCTCGAGGGAGGCTTCCATTCTTCAAGCCGTCACTGGAATGAACAGGGCTTTGGGTTGCAGAGTTGGATGCTGCCACCTCACACCCATCCACAATCCTCTTTAGACTGTCAGATCCTGGAGAGATAGAGGTGTCCCCACTGCTGCTGCTAAACCTGTCCACTGAGGACTGCTTTGTGCTGTGCTCAGGCTTGTCTGAAACTGCAGCCATGTCAGGTCTTGTCCCATCACTGCTCCCAGAGCTGTCCTTTTTTACATCTTCTTCTCTCTTCATCCAAGGGTCTTCAAATTTGATATCCTTCTTAGCATTGGATTCTTTCCCATCATGGGGATGAGCAACTTTTGGGTCTGCAGTTACTGCTGGTACAGCATCATCAGTGTCTTGTGCTTTGAAGGGATTAACGGCAATACATGGATATACGGTAATGTTTGTCTTCATTGGGATGTAGCCTTCACAGCTGCTGAGGCTTGCAGTGTTTTTGATTGTGACAGTAGTTTTCCCTAGAGCTGATATTTTACAGCCTTTGATGGGTGGCACTTTGCCGAAAGCTTCCTCCCCCATTTCTGACAGTATGAGCATGTTGTCAGTCACTGGCTTCTGTTTGTCACTTACACAAATCATGCTAGCACTTTGTAAGGTGCTCGCAAACTCGGAGACAGGGGGTTCTGCCATTGCTTCCCCATGCCCATAGCACGCCTGAGCTATGAAGCTGTGGCACGACTGTTCACCATCGCTCCCTGTGCTCATCTCACTCAACCATGAGCTGATGGATGAGCGCCTGCTGCCATCATCCTGGCATTTGTCATCTAGGCCCAACTTTGGAAGTGGAAGGAACTGTGTGATGCTGACTTCAGACACAGGAGCTGCACTGGAGTAACATTCCAGATCTTCAGATATGCTGCTGATAATACTGACTGGCCTAGACCCAGAGGCCAAAGCCTGCACAGAACAGTCACTGTTAAAACTGATGATACTGGTTGGGCGCCCATTGTCAAGGACTCCACTAATGGTTAGCTCTTCTACAAGGGTGAACACAAGCTCGTCCTCTCCATTCAGCTCTAACGGCTGCTGCACAGTCACCATGGTGGTGCTCAGAATCTCTTTCTTGGATTCTGGAGAAATGCTTTGGTGCCGATCTTCATCAAGAACGGTCTCTTCAAAATCCCCATTGCTGGAGGACACAGACTTCTTCATGATCTGAGGGCTCATGCCTACAGGTGGGGTCCGGATTTCTGGCTGCAATAAAGATTCACTAGATGTCATGCCAGTATCCTTACTCAGGGGAGCTGGTGGGGGATTGGAGCTGGGCAAGACTCCTTTCTGTGTATAGACCTTGCACCTCTGGGAAGGAGAAGTTGGTGGCTTGTACTCAGATGTCTTCGAGAGGCTTGCAATGCCAAGCCGGGGCGAACCCATTGGCCGAGGTTTGCCTTCCACAAATCCACAGGTGTTGAGACCTTCTCTGCTGCTCTGCAAGCTGGTGCTGTGTGCTAACTGACAAGAGCTAAGCTCTTTACTAGAGCTGCCTGTCACACTCCTGGGAGAAGAAGGGGTTGAAACATTAGTAAGAGCTCCAGAAGGGACAGGGGAGTGATTTCTCTTAGTTTTGCTGGGTGTTGCATTTATATTTTCCTTGGCTTCTCTATCAGGATGCTGACATTCTGGCATCATATCTTCCTTATCTGACTCTGGTAAGTGGCTAAACTCTGCCAGCTGGCTTGAGACAGAGCACTTAGACATCTGGTCTGAGGTAAATTGAGCAGGCATCTCTTCAAAGGGAAATTTGTCAGTCTCTTCACTGCCATCTATGCAATCCAGCCTCTCCTGGAGCTCTGCAAAGGTGTTGCACTTCAGGCAGTCTCTTTCAGATGTGCTGGGCCCTGATTCACTAACTTCCTCCAACCTGCCCTCGTTTTTAGTCTTTTGCAGAGCAGGAACTATGGGAACAAAGTCAGGAGGACCCTCATTATCTGTCAGTTCCTTATCAGAAAGGGCAGTGCCATTGGGGCCAACGTAAATCACCGTGTCACACGACTGCTCACTGCTGGATGAATAATCAGGATCACTTGATAAATGCAAAATAGGGAAGTCTGGGTCAGCAGTGTTTCTAGAATGGAAAGGCCTCAGCTGGGTTGGCCTCCGCATCCTGCCCTCCTCACAAGAGCTCTCCCCTCCAGAAGAACTTGATGTGTACTGGAATATGAGACAGAGAGAGAGAGAGACCATGACATTTCAGCATTGCAAACAGCTCCTTGCACAAAGTGCATACACAAAAAGGTCACAGTCACATCTAAACTGGGAAATCTCTAAACTAAGGCTCAAAGCTCTGAAGCTCCTCATCCACAGTCCTACAGCAAACACACAACAGTGTTCAATGGAGAACCCAATGCCCCAACTCTCTGTCCCACTTGAAATCATGAGACTTCCGAAAAAAGTACTGAACAAATGGATTAGGATCCCTCCCTTAATTGAGCCTGGCCAACAAATTCAGATACTTGGCAAAGGCTTTGCTAATTTTGTGTGTGTGTATGTGAAGAGGAACAAGAAAACTCATTACATAAATAAGGCACAGAAAATAAAGACAATCCCCATTTGGTCATACTACCAGTGTGTGTAATTGTGTAACGTGCACTCAGAGGTCTCTGGAGACACACTGTTGTGATGGTGTGTGGACTGAATCCCTTCACTTGTCTCTCTTCAATCCATTGACAAAAAAGGTTTTGTCAATCCATAGGCTGTTAATTTAAATGAAATGCATGAAATTCACTTGTTGTGCCAAATTCACACCATAGGCTGTACATAAGGAACCAGGACTCTAAAACACGAAAGTGGATACAGCCCATTCTCACTCTGCTTCTTGGGAAATCTATCACCTGTATTTAGAAGCAGTCAGGAAAAAAAAGGGACATCAATGCTGGTAATGGACACACTGCTTTGCATTTATTTCAGTCCTGCTCTCCCTGAGAAGTATAGAGAAAATAATTCTTCATTAATCCAAATTTCCTTTAACTCCACAGCAGTTTCATTCCTTATTATTTCATTAGCACTAAAAGCATAACTGAAAATAAATGCTCTCTGACAGCTATATCTTTAAATGAGTCCAGCTTACAAACCTGCTATAGCAGATACACCTGAACTTACTCCTCTGTGTCTAAAGCTGAAGCTTTTTCCCCTCTAGTCTCTGCTATGTGCTCTAAGGCACTCGCCTAGGACAGGGTACATACAACCCACGCACTCCAGAATTGATTACTGATTTTGTTACGTGCTGCTCTACCCCATTAAGGATCCTTCAGGGTCCTTCTTCCTCCCTCCTCCACCATTACAAGAAGGGAGTTATACGTTGTCTTACCTTAGTTTTCTTTTTCTTCATCCTGAGGACCCTTGATGCAATCTGGATGGTGGACAGCGTCTCGGCGTAGTTCCCCGCTGCGGCTGAAATGTGAGCTATCATTGTGGTGCGGCAGTTCATATTCCCCAAGGACTCCCGAAGCAACATAGTGAGCTTGCTGTCTCTGCAAAATAAAATGAATTAAGGCTACATTAGTGAGCAAGGTTTCACTTTGACCATCGTGATGTGACTTGGGTCTCAGCAAGACTTTTTTCTCCTCTTTTTAATGGAATCCTAATTCGTTTCCTTCCTCAGGTTGCACTATGTTGTGTCTGCAGCTAAGCATGCTGAAAGACCCTGGACTACAATTTAAACTTCTTTCCTCTTCCCAGTTCCCCCTTTCTATCTTCTTCTGGCCTCAGCCCTTCTGCACTCTTGCCACTGCCAATACAGAGATGCAGACCAGCACTGGAGGGTAACTGTTAAGCAGCCGCTGCGGCAAACATCAAACTGCTGCCCTTTCCCAGTGCACAGTGTGCAAGCAAACTCTGGCCCAGCTCCGGAGGACAAGAGGGTAGTGGATTAGATTAGAGGACCCAAATTTTTTCTTGCCTTCTAGGACACTGGGTAACTCAATATAATTATAGTTAAATCACTGAAATTAATTTTGGATGATGCTGGTGAAATACAAAACAATTAAGCCTTAAGACTTCACACAATTGCTTTTTCATATTAGATCTTTTCTTCCACTGAGGCAGAAATCAGTTTTTCTGTTCTTACGCCATTGTTCAGCGTAGGATAGCTTTTGAAATGCTGATGCCTTGTTGTGGGGCTGTCTGTGACAGGACTAAGAACATGAATTTTAACAGCATAATGATGCATATACAACGCTTCTGTGGTGGTCATCTGACCCTGTAGTCAGAAATGCATGATATAATTTTTAAATAGAACTTTAGCTACAAGGTGTACAGGTCAACTGGATGGTTAGTTGGGAAATGGCATCCTTTTGAAGAGAGTCTCTCCTACACTAAAGGTTGTGGATGATAGTTACATATGGCTGAAAGCAAAGACAGAAACAGCCTGGTAGTCACCTATTGCTAAAGGAATTGTTTTCACTGTTGTAATGATAGCAATACTTTCAGTGGCTGGGGATCAGATTTTTGGGGCTCACTGTTCAGCTAATGACCTATTCTATGTTATTCTATGATAAGTCTGATGAGCTCATAAATTGTACTTCTCCTGAGATTTCCAGTACGTGTGATTCCAGCTACATTGAAGACAGTCTGGTGTCTTTGAGAAGCAAACAAACATCCTTAAAGACTACACTGAGACAGCCTCACTCATGTCACTTGTGACCTAAGGCTGCTTTGAATCCACAGATCCAGAGTTAATAGGCTGCTGTATCTCAGGTTAGTGGCCCTCCTTTCCATCATGGAATAATTATGATGTCAAATTTTGTACATCAGTTACTGCCACTCCAATGCAGAGTTACACGGAAATTATTAACATCTGCACAGAAATCAATAACAAGCCTTTCATTTGCTAGTGCTTCTATCATAGCAAAACATGAGATGACGGGGAAAGGGCAAAAGAATACATTCGGAACGCGTCGGTCTCCCGAGAATACATAACCCATGCAGCCAGCATCAGCACGCTGCGGCGCGGCTCTCCTAGAGGTATATGCATTATGAATATAAAATAATCTGTGCCATCTGCCTTGTACTGAAATACACACTTGCAAGAAGAATGACAATACAGAGGAAATACCTGTTCTATAATTCAGATGATCCTCTGACATATATCAGATGGGTACTAAAGGGCAGATTTGTTTAGGATTAAAGCCTAAAACCTAGCAGCAAAAAAGCCCAGCCAATAATGATTTCTAATTTCAGAGTTTGCTCATTCAGCACAGTCTGCATCTTGACTATCAACCTCGTTTTGCACCTAGACAAAATAAGTAGCCGCATGTCATTATTGTACACTGAAAAATAAAACAAAGAGGAAGAAATTCGCTGAACACAAATTTCTGTCAATTCTGGACATTGTCATAAGACAAGTTCACCTGTTCAAGGTCCACTGATCTCTCACAATAGCACCTACTAACTTCTAAAGGAAAGAAAGAAAACAAAGAGAACATAATAGCACAAAAATGTGTGGCTTAATTTTTAACTCACCCTATCCTCACTAAGTAAAATATTGGTAAAATATTTTGGATGTCTCACTGAAATTTCCTTGACAGACAGTGTGAGACACAAAGTAGATGCTTTGTTCTTCTGAATGCTGACATGGCATCTCTGCCTGAAAAAAAGAAAGGCTCTGAATTGTTTCATTAGGTGATTCATGAGCTGGTATTTGCAAAAGCAAAATTTCCTGTGAAAGCAGAAGTTTTACAAAGAGAAGGTCTGCACTTCTGCACTGGAAGACCTTTGTTGATCTTCTGGCTGTGCAAACTAAATTAAGACACAGGAAATTCTGAAGAAGCTCACAGGAGGGCTGCTTCTCGCTGGGGCATGTTGCTCATTGTATTAAGCAGAGGCTGGCTTGCAGAAGGTCCCATAGCAGCACAGTGAAATGCACAAATGTCTTTATTAGCAAATGGGAGACCTTCAGGAATGCTAATGGTCCATTTCTAGTCTGCTCCAAGAGCAATAAAATGATATGCCAGAGCAGCATGATGACCCCATTTTATATACCTGTCTTCACTTGAAATGTATTTCCATACCATCCATTGACGCCTCTATAGTTTAGGAACTTCACCATAACGCATCATGCGTATGGGCATATAACACACGGTGAACAATGAAGGTGGGGCCAGGATACTACACGTCAGGCTCCAAAGCCTGTATGTCTGTAAGCCAATCCTGCAGCCTTTTCAGTACTTAAAAGTTACCTCATTTTTCTAACTGCATCACTTGTTCTAATAAAATACGTTACCCTTACTTGTAAACCTTTTCTTGCCTAACTCTGAGATCATCATGGCTACAGCAAAATACTGTTAAATACTATTCATACACCCCACACAGGTAAAACTCTAAAATAAAGTATGCAAAGCTGTATCTCTGGAAAAGTCCAGAGGCAGGATCCCCGGGGGTAGAGAACTAAACTCAGATGTCTCTAGGAAGTACGTCAGCAGGTGCAGCACAGAAGATCCAGAAAGGATCTGCGCAGATTGCCAGGCAGAAAGCTCCAGCTCGTTCCATGAAGCAGCAGCCCTCCGCGTGGAGGGCTCCCTTCTCCACGCTGCTCCCTTACCTCCTCCGTATTTCCATCCTCTCGTGTTACAGCAGCTACTGGAGGACTTAAGAGTGCTATTTTCTGAATCTCTCAACAGCTGCCATAAGGCACCCTGGAAGGTATTAAACCTCCACAAAAGAGACAAGTGGCAGTGCTGCACTGAGCACAGTGTTCTCTCTTTCTTTTCTTCTGAGACTTCACCATGCAAACTGGGATCAGTGTAAATTAGTCCTTTCACTTGCTCAGTAAGAAGGAGAAAATGTACATCTTCATGTTCCTTTTATACATATCTGTATTTTCCTTCCTCATGAATGATTAATTATACTCAGATTCAAGCAATACAGAATCTTACATTGAAGAATGAAGTACTCAAGATCATGATACGTTTCCTTGGACATTGCACAAATCCCACTTGCCTATGTGCATTAAGTCAAAGTCTTTAATTTCATGACTGGATACTATTTTTCCACTAGACCCCTGCCTCAATCACTGCACAGGATAAACAGTGCTCACTGAACAAGAAGTTATTCAGTCTTTCATTTAATCCTTGCCTTTTAATGTGCAGACTTATGCCTTATCTGCTGTTAGGACTATACAAACTCAGCTCTGAATCCAGAATGGCTTATTTCTTCAAAGGGTTGTGGTTTGTTTTTTTTTTCCTGTGGAGCTCATCAATGCAGTATCTGATGAATGCCTCTGAGGTGAGGTATATAATCCTCTGATACCATCTGCAGCATTGAAGACTTCACTAAGTATAGGTGTTTGGTGTGAAGCACTGATCTTTCAGAGTAGTGAGCATTATAGAGTCTTTTATAGTCAAAGTACAGCTAACTTTGACTTCTCTTGCAGAGAAAATGGGGCATCTGGTTCACAGTCTGGGTACCCAGACAACCAGGAACACACAATTAATAGTCCACCTAAAAATTTTAGGAACGCATTGTCAGAGCCAGCTCTGAAGGTGGTACCAGCTCCCTTCAGAACACCTCCCTTCTCTTCCACAGCCCTCGGTCCCATTTGCCATATGCCTTCCAACTTCTGCTACAAATCAGGGAAGGAATTTATTGACAATGACCACATAACTGTACAGTCCTGATTCATCCCTAAAGCAAGTCCTTTATCTGCCTTGAAAAAGTTGATAATGGCAGTGGAGGCAGGGGGAGGTCTTGCAAAGGCAACACAATATATAGCCCATGGGGCCAAAGTAAGTTTGCCAGGACAACCTTAATTTTGACATTTTCTGCCCCTGTAGTGATTGATTTCACAATTTGAATGCTCTTATTACATATATTTCATATAATTTCATGTGGATTTGTGTTTATACTTCAATGGGACATCAGCAAGCCTGGAACCTTCCTATGTATCAAACAGCCTCAGTTGCTGAACTAGCCGACTAGCTGCCAGCAGCAGCCGGCTGCCACCTTTTGTACGGACAAGGAGTAGAGAAGGAGGACATGACTCTCAATTTACCATGAGGTTTTGCAAGTACTTGCTGCCTGTAGAAAAACGGAGTCTCAGGAGCATCATGATCCTTCCCTGTGCTGCAGGAGAGCTGTGATCTCATGTGTGCACATTCTTTTTGCCATGCTCTTCTCTCATCAGACAATCTCGTTCTCTTCTATCGGTGTCTATCCTGGGCTTTCCTCATCCAACCTTCTTACTCGTTCTCATTCCCACACCATGACCCTCACCCCAGCTCCTCACCTGAACAGCCCAGTAGAGCTCCGTTTCATCCCGCTGTGGTCTAACCAGCTACACCAGACTTTGCCAGTCTCCAGCACCACTGCCAGACACTCTCCCAGTACTAATCTCGTCTTTTCTCACCTCTTGCTCCCACTAACGTCCTCCACTGTCACTGCCTGACCTCCATGGCCCCTCTCCCTACTCGAGTCCCCTCAGCTGCTCACTGATACCCAGCAGAGGAACCCCATAACCCCGCCATAATTTGGCAGGGCTGACGGCATCACGCTGCCCAGGTGAGGCGCAGCCCAGGGTGAGAGGGCACAGCGTGGGCAGTGCCCTCCTGGGTCTTCCTCTGTCAGGTCCTTCAGCTTTATGTGAATCCGTGCGAGCAATGCGTTTGAAATGAGCTACACAGAAAAGAGGCAAATGGTAATTGCTTTTGTTTAGGGCTGCAAAATAGAATTCATGAATAGAAAATGAAGCAATAAGAATAAATATTACGCTCAGGAAATTCGCAGGAGTTTTCGTTGCCCAGCATCTCATTCTCTGGATGGGAGAGGCAAACACAGGACTGTTCCACAAAAGGAGGGAATACTGGAGAGGAAGATCGAGCTAAATCTTGGAATAATGATTTTCTGTGAAATTATTTAAGCAATTCTATCCTATGCTTTGTTTTGGATTTTTTTTCCCGACCTTAATAACAAATATTTTCTTTGTCTTCCTTTTTCTCTCATCACACTGCTATGAGGATTTTGGCTATTCAGTGACAACAGCAGCACCATCAGGAACAGAAATAATAACACTCCACAAGGGATGCAATACAGTATTATAACTAAGCTTTAGGATGTGCAAGGATGTGTGTTTGTGCTCTCTATTAATCATATACCTTAGTGTCTTCCTAGGCACTTGGCCAAAATGAGAAAGTTGTCAACTCCCTCAAGGTGTTATTGTTACCGGATCAGATGATGTATGCCCTCAGGTGTCTTGTAATCTAATTATTTATAGAGGTATGTCAAAGGAAAAAATCTCAGTAACTATGGCAGTTATTTTTGATCATGAAGTTCATGATCATTTTGATCATGAACTTTGCTCCCTTGTGCTGATGCACTGCTTTACTCATAGTAATATATGCTTGCACAACAAGGGAACCACATAAATACTACATTTGGTTTTGACTCTTATCGCATGGAAATAATCTCTACAGAGGATAGTTTATAGCTTAAAAGGCAGAAACCCAATAGCGGATGTTACAGGTGTGTAACAGCTGAGTTCATGACAAACCAGGATAGTTTGCTTAGCTTTCTTTCCTTTCTGTTAATAATTTTGATAGAGGGAGAGAGGAAATGGGAGCAATGTGTGTAGGCACCGGCAAAATGAGGCCAGGTGGAGTGGTAAAGCACTCAGTGGTTCAGCCGTGTAAGCCTGGCTTTGTTAGCAGAACG
Source organism: Phaethon lepturus (assembly GCF_000687285.1). Taxonomy (NCBI): domain Eukaryota; kingdom Metazoa; phylum Chordata; class Aves; order Phaethontiformes; family Phaethontidae; genus Phaethon; species Phaethon lepturus. The sequence goes on from NW_010542900.1 coordinate 21,113, forward strand.
AAGCGAGGCCATTGAAGAAAGATGGGTAACGTGTTGGACCTTTAACCTGGGGAATCCTTCACCTGATGAAATGAGGCATTGGGGAAATAATGAACTTGTTCCAGGTGGGAGCTGACTAGCCTTAAAGGGAAAATTAAGCAAAATGGAAATCTCCACTACCACTGCAGTTAGTTATCTTGTGTGAGGTACACTAGAACAACCCAGAAAGCTGTGCTCACTGCACAGGGGAAGGGGGAGCCAGCTGAAAGGACTACCCTGAGGGGATACTGCGCTCAGGTTCATGTACTGGGAAAATCGCATCCACATCTGGAAGGGATGTGACACTGCAACACTGTGGTGGTGTTGCAGCCAAGTATGGGATAACAGGGACTTAAGCTTGAATTCCAGTATTACCAAATGTATATAAAATGTAGGGGTTTCTCCCCCTATAATTCTTGTCTTTTAAGAGCCTAACTATGCAGATTTCATATTGCACAACACTCCCTGTGCCTGTGACAACACACAAGCATCTGGCAGATGCACAAAATAGCATCTTTTGTTTCTTTTCACCAAAGATAGAACAGAAAATTAACGAAAGAAGGACAGAGTCCCAATAGCTCCAGCTACTCTGACTCCTTGAAACAGACTGTCCCTCTCACCATAAAATGTGAGTCAAGAACTGTAGCTTTTGTATAAAAGTTGCTCCCAAAGCTGATGAAAGAGTCTACAGAACAGCAAAGGAGTACGTTATCCAAAAAAATGACATAAAATGCCCCACTTTTTGCAGGTCCTGTTGACTGATCGTACCAATTCAAGCTTACCCACAGTAGAATTATCTCACAACAAAACAGTTGCTATCACATCCCGTCTCCGCTTTTACCTACGTATTGGAGAGCGCATGGTTTCTGACATTGCCAGTCCAGGTCTGAGCTGCACACCAATAATCATTCGATCAATGAGAGAAAAAGGTTCCTCGCAGCTTCGCCCCAGCTACGTGAATTTATGTGGTTTGGTTCAGGTGCACTTTGCAATTTGCAATACCGAAATGAAGACATAAACCGTTATTTACAGGTCAATGTGTTATTCAAATGAGAGCTCAGAGATCCAGATGTACTTCAAAGTCACAGCAAAAGCAAGTTTTGGGGTGGGAGAGAGGAGGGGGGTGGGAGGGCAGCCCTGCTGGAAACCAGTGATGGTTTCAGAAAGAACTGCACTGAATATGAACAAAATGATCCCTCACCCCTCTGGACTCCAATTCCCAGCACAGAGACAAACATCATTCACAAGCAACCATTAAAAACACACAAACAAAGCTCAAAGATAATCAAAAAGGAAAAGGATCCTAGTGGTCTGTCTCATTACAGTGCCAGCTCCTAATAAATTCTAGCTGAAAAACAGAAGTTCAATTAATCCAGGGAGCTAATTAGGCTCAGCAACTATACGTTGGAGTTAAAGACAGATTCCCCAAAACAAGCAACGCCACTGGTTAAGAAAACCTGAGCAGTAAATGGACTGTGATTTACAGGAGGAAAAAAAAAAAAAAATCTCCACTGTTAAAATCAATAACGATCCAGATTTTAAATAATTTAAGGACTCTGCATGTGGCCAGGCTCCGTGCTAACTTCTACCAAGATACACCGACAAAAGGAAGGAAGAAGCCTTCCCAGCCCCCACACCCCTCCTTGCTTGGCTCCCTTACTTGGAAGCGTTACGGCAACCACAAGTTTGGCTCCGCTTGTCTCTATGAAGCCATTTGGTTGCTTTATGTGAGAAGGCAACAGTCGCATCTGCTGCTGCAGAGCAACTGGCGTAGCTCGGGAGCCTGCCTGCCTCTGCTCCGGGCTGCCGGGTTGGGGCGGGCCAGCGCCTGGCTACGGGGCAGCGACGGGAGAAAACACGTCGCAAGAAAGCAAACGTGAGGACACGTCCCCTGCCAACCCGCCGAGGACACGTCGTTAGAAACCACCTTCACACCAGCCCCTCCGGTGGCTGATTTGGGTGGGGGAGGGCCCAAGCGCAGCACAGGGGCACCCGGCAAGGGCATTTCCAACAACCCCCCTCCGGCACGGACGGCAGGGTCCGCAGGGTCAAGCGGCAGCGCGCAGGATCGGGCCCTTGGGACGGCGCGCAGGGCTGGTTAGAAGACAGGTCTCCGCTCCCGAGGCTCAGCAAGGGAGGTGCTTTACACACACACACACACACACACACACATACACACACACACACACACGACGGCAGGACGGCTGCTCGCTGCCGCACCAAGCGCTGCCTTGCAAGGAGCGTTAGGATTCATGGGTACCGAGAGTGGAATACCAGGGTTATTTCCTCAAACGAAAATTAACTTCAAATGTTTGTAATTGAGCCATGAATATTCATGATCTTCAGGGAGGATTTCATAATTACTTCATTCTGGCTACGCTCATTTGATCTGCAGTAGCAACGGCGGTAGTTTACGCTCCTTCATCAAGATGCCAACAATTTGGCAGCATGACCTTCCCAGTTTCCTGTGCTGGAGAGCAGCCCTAGTTATCCTAATTGCATTCCCAAATGGAGTGGTACCTGAAAATAAATTGACTGCTGTTCAGTTTTAGAAACCACTCCACTTGGCACTGCTACTGGCATAAATAGATGGCATCTCCAGGAAACTGGGAAGGTCACTCAGCAGAATACTTTGCATTTTAGTAAGATTTTATATGCCAACCTCCTAGAACCTTCAGCCTGCAGCATTATAGCAGAGGACAACGAAAGTGCACACGCTCCCATGCAGAAAGGAAAAAAAAAAAAAAGGCGGCAGACTTTGGTTGTCATTAATATGATGAAAATTATACAATTCATCTATGCTACTCACTAGACCTACTCCTAAAGAGACTTAGGCTTAAGAGTTCATACTCCATGTGCACCTGCGCACAAGCTTGCTTCATCACCTCCAGCAATAAACTTTTAGCCTGTTGGACAATTTGAAGGAACTTTGAGAAAGTGATATAAAAGCCTCAAAGACAGTAAGTCTCTGTAAATGTTGTGAGAATTGATGGCTGAGTGGATGGAGAGAAATCTTATTTGTGCTCCCACAGAAACATGACTGAAACTTTTTAAACTCCACTCTTGAACACAACAGAGAAAGCACACAGATGAGAGACATTCTCAACCACAGGGGAACTTTCCGCCAGTATTTATACCCTTTTGGATGTCAAAATTCAGAGACAAATTGTTAGAAACATGATTTTCTCGATGCTGATGCTCTCAGAACTGTTAATTTAGATCAATACACCAAAAAATACGCACTCATATGAAAGTGGGTCCTGACTATAAGCTGTCAAAACACAAAGCAAAGCAGTGAAAATATTAAACTAACAGCTTTAAAGCAAAATAAACAGTCAGAAGCTTCAAGTCATGCTTCCATCCCTGGTAATCAATCTATTACCTTTTAAAGTTCCTCTTCACATACCGCTCCAAACTGTGCTTCACAGAGAAGCATGAAACTGCTAAAAGCTGCTAAAACAAGCAATCCCTATCCATTGTCAAGAAAGATGGACTTTGCAGGAGCCAAGTGATGTGCTCGCCCAGGATGGGAATCAAGCAGGTGGAGCAAGCTCCAAAACAGGAATTTTTTAGGTGTCATCTCCCATTTATCAGTTGGGGACACACTGGCCTCAGTTGCTCAGCTCCAAACCATCTAGGAATTAAAAAACCATGATTATTATTTAGGTATTTTGTACTGGCATGTACAGGTAATATGTACAGATCCTAGACAATGTGCGTCTCCTTCCCAAAATCTGGGTAAGTAACAAGGTGGCTAAGTATGGGCTTAGCTATGTTTACCCATTCTTTCTCTTTTGAGAAGAGTAAGAAAGAGGAGCTTCTCCTTTACACCTATCTTCTTTAAAAAGGAAAATGGACTAGAAAGCTGGTTTCACTTCACAGGCTCCATTAGCTTCACTATTCAATATATAGTTTCAGGGTCAAAATAAGTTCTCAGACACCCGCAACGATGTTTGCAGAATCTGATGAACACGGCGTTCTCTGGCCTGCAAGTCCTTGGCCTCTATAATTGTACTGCCAACGATCAACAGGGGCAGGATGAGCTTGTTAGGAACTGGAGAGAGAGCAAAAACTCCTTTCACATAAAAATGAATGGCCATCAGACAGCAACAACTTTCCCCCACAGCTGGACTGAGCTACTCGCACAATGGGCTGATTTAGAGATGTGATGCGACAGACTGAGTGACAGCAGTAATGATGTTAGCCTGCATGGCAATTAAAGGTCATAGATTAAAAAATCTCTACCCACATCTGGTTCTGGTGATGTCCGAAAATAAGCCCCAAATTTGAGATTTTATGAACTGAAACCCATGGCACTGTGGCTCTAACCCAACTGTCACTGAAATCCACAGAAAGGCTCCCATAAGCTTCAGCAGGGTCTGAGCTGGGCTTTTACCGATTTAATGAGTGGGTACATGAGATAATGAATAAAATAATCCCTTCCGAAGTCAAATATATGACAATGAAATTAAACTGTGGAACCACAGGCAGTTTTATGATGACATTTTTGGCAGCATAGGGCCAAATCTAGTAGCTGCTGCAGGGCAGCGGGAATTTTGTCATCTATACACACAGACACAAGAATACTAAATGTTTGGTTCTTTTACCCCTTTCACACTCCATCATACTTTATTCACAGAGGACTCCAAATAAAACTTGAGGGACCCCAGTCTCCATGCAAGTACTATGTAATGTAAGTAAAAGTGGCCAAATCAATATATAATCATTTTTAATGTATATATATTTGCTATTTAAATAATTTGGAGATAGGCTGTATCAAATATATTTATCTTCATCTATGTAGCAATTTAAAATATTAATGATGCACATGCATTTTTTATGTTATTTGAAGTTTCGCTCCCTCTTTAAATGGATTCTTCTATTTATTTTGCCCACTATAATGCCATTAATTAGACAAGCTCTTCAATAGGTTCTTGTAGCTCCAACACTTCAGAGATCTCTTAATAGCCTGTGACAGCAAAGGAAAGGAACTCTCTTAAAGTTACCGTTTAGTAATTGTTACATAGCTGCAGTTTTACCTGAGTTCTACAGGTATCTGTTGGGCCCAGAAAATCAACTGTAAATTCAAGTATTTCCATGTTAATAGCTGGCTCTCCACAAGGATGGCAGTCAGAACAGACTTGTGAGTGCCAGAAAGCAATACATAACTACTAATGTTTGTATGTTAGTTTTAAATGACAAAAAAAAAAAAAAAAAAAAAAAAATCTATTAAAGAGTTAGCTGTTCAAAATCTCAGAAGCACTAAAAATTTCAAAGACAAGCTGAGCCAGTCTTTCACAAAAAGCTCCTTTCAACCTTCAACCGTCTTCAAAAAGCCTCAAACTGGACTCATTTACAATGTGCCTGGCAGGTCCCCCTTCTGTTTACAAAGCCGCTGCTGAAGCTCAGGAAATCCTGCAGCTGAAATAGTTGAGGCTGCAAGAAAATTTTGGCAAAGTACTCAGTCTAGTCTTAGACTCTCTCCTTGGCATCTGCTGTTGAATTTAGACAGAGACAGATACTAGAAGGACATTTGGCCTGAACCAATATTGCCATTCTTATGTTCTTAGTGTTAGGTGATAGGGGTTTACAGTGATGCTCTGCAGCTTCCTTCCTGAATCCCCTCTGCATGCCTGCTGTGCTCTCCTAAGGATGGGGAAAAGCGTTCCTCAGTGCCCAGTCAACCCAGCCCTGGCCAATGTGTCTGGAGACACAAGAGAGACCAAGAGAAAAGACAGTCATTCTGTTAGGGAGGGTGCGTGGACGACAACCACAGAAGGAGGAGGATAGAGAATGCATTGTTTGGTCCTGTGAGCCTGATCCCTGGGGGACCATCATCAAAGCGAAGGTGATACTTGGGTTGAGAAGAAACTCTGAATTATTAGCTCTTGCTCCTACCCGGTACAGAGAACCATATAATCCTCCTTAAGCATTTAGAAAAAAACATTTTTTAATGTTTAAAAACATCAGGGCTTCCTAGCACTGCCCACACACACTTCCATTTCAGGGCAGCACACTGGAAGTCATCTAACTCCCCTATTTGCCCATGATCCATCATGGCCCTTTGGTTTCCATTGCTCTCACTCCCCGGAGATGGGAATGCTCCTGCCACATGTACAGACACCAGTTACACTTCTTCTCATGCTCTCTCTACTCCCTAACTCTATTGGGATATGCAAGCCAAATTAATGTTACCCTCTCTCACATGAAAAGCTATCCTGCTCCCCTTGCTAGTCTTTCTTGTACTTGTTTCGGTCTGAATTCATCCTTCAACTATATGGATGACCAGAGCTGCATCCAGGAGAAGAATCACTAGTCCATTGCACAGGGGCATGACTATTTTTCTGCTGCCATTTCTAATGCCTCCTCAGACTTCATTACCTTTTCACTGTTACATCAGCTGTGGACACCTGTGATCATTAACCACTATGCCTAAATCAGCACATGCACCCCACCCCCGCTTCTAGCTGATGAGCTCCCAAATTTCAGTAGAAATTGTTAGCAGTCCAACAGGGCAAGTCCTTGCATTAGTGCCCTTTCTACTACTGTAGCCCTTGAGGTCCCACAGCTGCTCCCATCTGATGTTCTGACCTTCCTTTGTACAGATGATGGCTCTCAGCTTTGTGTAACTAGCCTCTATGAGTAGCATGCTCCTGCTTTGTGTGTGTCAAGGCTGCTGATAGTAACACTAAATAAAATCTCTACCAAAACCGGTCCTTGAAGAACTTCCCTGTTTGCCTTCCCTCTACTCTGATAGCTCCCACTTCAATGCTAGCTACTGTTGTCTCATCAGTCTTCACCACCTGATGCATCTTTCAGCTCCTTGTCTTCCTCGGCTTAACTAATGCTTTCTCAGGGGACACCAATTCAGTTATTTACTCAGACCTAGACAGATTACATTTACCACTGTTCTTTCACCTAGACATTCAGACATTAGGTATCATGCCTGCATAAAACAGAAGGTGAGTGTTGTATCCAGAGGGTTGTATCCAAATGTGTCCCCATTTTGGGAGGAGTGTTGAATTTAAATGCAGAGACAGCTGTTCCAGATTTCCCTGTCTTGGGAACAGTCAAGATAGTTCAGGGTTCACCCTCTGAAAAGGCAATACTTGTTGTCTGGATTTACTCTAAAGTGAGTTTTAATTCAGGCCTCCAGGATTTGTTCCTGTAACATCTGAATGCTAATACTGACTTTTTGTGTAGCAGGACTTTCTTAACCTCTTGATGTTAACTTCCGCAGCTCTTGCAGTAACAAAAATTGGTCACTTAATTCAGCCGATCTAGCAGTGAATTCATTTAAGGTCTTCTCTCTATCCCTCCTCCTTCTCCTCCATACACGCTGATAAGCAAATCATTTAGAGAGGGGTTTGTCTGCTGACTGTATGAATTTTACTCAGCA
>NW_010542900.1:28560-34344 GCF_000687285.1 Phaethon lepturus
ATTGCATTTCAGATGGTGAGGATCTGAATAAATTAACAAGTTGTTCTATGAATAGAGGAATTAATGAAGACTAGTTCCCTGTGGGTTTGTGTCCTGTGTTCCTCCATTTCCTACACTTCTGCTGTCTCCTTTTCTGCACAGTCCCTATGACCTCACCTTGTCATCTCCTACAGCTGCAGCGCCTTCATCCCTCCCTGTTGGCTTGTGTGTGCTGGCTGGCCGGCATTATGCTCAGCTGGTTGGCGAGGTAACTGCTGGTGTCACACCTTCATGGCCCAGCCTGCTTCTGCCCCGTTCCTCTCCCAGTCCCAGGAGTCTTGCACAGACCTCAGATATCTGAAGGCCTGCCCCTGTGTTAAATCTGATTGGAAATGGTCAATTAAATGGCCAATTAAAAAATGTATTTGGATGACTAGCAATGAGATGGTGTGATCATGTATGCTTCAGTCTCTCAGAAGGTGGCTAAATATCTCTTGGAGCACACATGTCAGAGCCAGTTCTGCTCATGGAGCTTGTCAGGCTTTACAGTTTTGAAGCACAACATTGTGCATAGCAGTCATTGCCACCACCAGCTACTGAGGACAAACAGGACAATTCCCGTATTAGCATTATGCGAGTGATTAGAGCCACCTAATTATAGCTGTGCAATGACAAAAATCTCAGTTCACAGATGTCAAGTTAGCCAGGCTTTTAAGTTTTCATGTCCTGTGCCTTAGATTATTCCTGCTTTATAATTTCTCAGATCCATGTTATGATTTTATGTCCAATTAATTCTGTGGGAGGACAGCAGTTCTCAAATGAACACGGAGTAAACAATCAATAACAAACGGGCTGTTATGAAAGTTCAAGTCATTATTGCATTGTTAATATTTTCCAGTAGTTCAGGTTTAGTTATTTTTTTCTGTGTTGTATAACATATTAAATACATCGCAAATGGTTTAAAGGTCCTGTTCTGTTTTCAAAGCTGCTACTGTACCAGTTTCAAAAAAAAGCAATAATGATCCACAAGGGACCAAAGAAATTTTGACAACACATGAATCTTCACCCAGCACAGCAGATTTGCATATAGTGTAGCTAAGAGGTGGTTTTGACCCAAGTATTTATAATTAACTCTTAACTTGTTATATATAAAGAAAAGCTTTAGTTTCATTTCAGTGTTTTTGTTGCAGTGTAATTCCAAGAAACACCAATTAGCTATCAAATGCTGACAACTTGCACTTATCCCTGATTTTAGGGCTAGATATGAACTATAAACCTAGCACATTACCATAAAGCAACAGCTCATTACCAGTCTAGCTTTCCTAGCTAATCTTTTCTACTAATTTTTATTTAGGGACCTTCTGGCTAGCTCATCTGAAAATTATATGTTAATGATCTGAGCAGAATTGAGAGCTTTAAATGGTAGCAGGAGAAAAAAGAATTCTGTTTGATGTCTCCGTGTCATGATAGATGCCATTTAATCAATTAGCACAGCAGAACATGCCATTCCATTTCACACCTGGCAAATATAAAAGAAAACAGAAAACACATCTCTAGACCTTCTCCACCAGGTAAAAGAGCATCAGGTATAGTATCCTATGTTTAGGAGCACAGTCACTGAGACAGCAGTCGAGACACTATTTCCTTTGGGTCTCCTACAAGCCTACCATAGGGGATTGCCAAGGATGTGACTGCTGCTAGTAGAGGGGACGTGTCAGAGACAGGGTCACAGCACTGTGCACTGTGTCCCATGGAGATATCAGGCAGTAGGGTGGCTCAACACGCATCCTGGGGTGCCTGCTGCCAGATAAACCTCCAGAAGGTTAAACATGGGATGCTGGGCTCCTGGAATGGCTCAGAATCAGAAATGCAGCTTCCATTTATGTCTGCCTCCTTCTCCCCCACCTGAATTATGCAAGTATTTGAGAAACTGCAGTCAGATTCAGATTCTAAGCAACCATGGACTAAGGATACTGCAGCGGTGACAATGAGTGCTTCACAGTTATTTGCCAGAGCTGTATGATAAATAAAAATTACTTCTGAAATATACTGGAGATAAAGAAGGAAAAGAACAGGATGTTTCATCATGTTACCACTTGTTACTGAGTGCAAAGGATTAAAGATGGTAAGGTGCAGGTAGGAATAGGTAGGAAAATGTACCTGATTCACATTCTGTAAAGCTTGTGTAAATTAAGGGCATCATAGGGTATAAAAGTTATACATTTAATAATCAATATAAACAGATTGAGAGTGATGACAGAAACTTTTGAGAAGCAGCATAAGATCACATTTAGGGGCTATCTCATTTCCTGCAATCTAACTGTGCTGGAGTTTCTTTTCTGAAGACCACGAGATTCACCCCACGATACCAATATTGTGCCCTGTTCTTACTGGCTCCTACTCTGAAAGAGATAGTCAAAATGCACATGAATGCCTCAAAAAACAAATTGTGGCTCTAAATCAACCACTCAAACACATCCATTGCTGGTCTATACTTCTGCAATTCAAAATTTGGATAAGGGCAGAGGACAGTATGCTGAGTGAGTTCTCAATACTCATTAAGCCCTGACCCTATGCACCGAAGTGCATAGCCTCTGATCTGCAAGAAGCTGGACCTTTTTCCTAAATATGGTGGTAGAGAATTTTTCTTCCTACTATGAGTGAAAGGGGCAAGAATCCCTTAGGATTCCCCTTCTTGGAACTTGCACAGCAAGCGTAAAGAGTTGCTGCGCTCTGCCCATCTTTCTAGAGATGTCCCAAAAGAATGTTCTCTACTTAAATAGGCAAAGGTTTGCAGATTTAACTGCCAGAAATGTCTCAATATGAACATAATCAGACCATGGGCTGGGACATGTTTGTTTACTGTGAGAAAGGAGCCGGAAGGAAAAAGCACTGTACGTATTCCTATTGCATATTATAAGATTAACAAGGGAGAACTTACTCTCACGTTCAGGTATCGCAAAATGCAGTGAGAGATCATATGGGCAGCATATAATTTGTAATGTCAGCATAGAATACTTAACTTTGTACCTTTATATTTAAGACAATAATCAGATGTAAATGTTATTGGTTGGCTTCTGGCACAATAAATTGTACTTCCAAATTATGCAGTCTTAAAAAGGCACTTAAATGAAGGTCCAGTTACTGGCACAATTAATAGATAATGTACAGAGAAAAATACAGAATTCATTAGGTTTAATATGGATTACAGAATTAGATATTGATAGAAAACATTTGATTTTTATATTTCTGGGAGATGAGTAAGGGTGAAGCAACATGCTGGTAATACTTATGAAGCATACAGTTATTTTGTTTATGTCTATATGGATAGGAACATAAAATTATTAAGAAAGTTATTTGTGTTCCAAACTTGAAGTTAGTTTCAATAGACAGATAAAATAGCTGTTTAATGTACAAAATAGACATGCAATGGCTAGACAAAATGACTCTCACACATCCGCACTATTACTGCTAGAGTTGAATACTACCTTACTGTAATTTCATACACAGCCTGCAGTGTTCTTTATTCATAGCCGGTGACTAAATGTTCCCTGCTGAAAAGATGTGGTGCTTTGTTGTTACTCTCTTCAGTTAGCTGTTGTTCTCTGGTCTTCGGCAAGAGGGACACCTTTAGCAACAGCAGAGTTTGCTCTCTGATTGGGCATCTGAACAGTTATTAGTGTGTAGCTGAGATTCCTTAAAGGAATTGGTATTGCTCCACAGAGCAGCACCATTGAAGGATGGAACCTGGTCAATGGAATTGAAAATGTGTTTTTAAGGGTTGTACTATCTTTTGCATGGGTATGATATAATAGCATTATCAGAGAAGATCAAAAATCTTATGTATTAAACAATGTAAATTATTCTGTAATCAAATAAGCCAATTTGTAAAGATAGCCAGTTTATTGTCAAATACACATACTGACTTGCTTGTAATTCTTTGCTTTCATTGTCTTACCTCTCTGTGAAAAAAGATGTTTGGTAGAAAAGTTTAAGCAAAACTATGAATTTTCTTAGGAGGATGAAAAAATCCACTTCAATTTTCAGAGTACACCTAACAGATGCGTTTGTGCTACCAGTAGAGACCAGGTGAGTTCTGCTACAGCGCTACGGATGCATCATGTCCCTGCCGGGACAAGCCCTGACCCTGCTGGGAACACAGGTGAGAGCCCCTGGGAGCGTGTACAGGAGAGACCCAAAACATCACATTCAGATTCACAGCACCCAGAGCCTTCTCCCAGGCAGCACCCTCATCGCTGTGGGGCCTGCTGCGCGGAGATGAGTGTGAGGGAAACGGACACGGCACCTGCAAGTGGACACAAGGGACGTCACCAGCTGTGTAACCTACTTGATGTTTATGTCTGAAACACACATAAATGATTCCAGGCAAAGAAGCCCACAGAGGACTGCAATCAAGAGTGGCTCAGAACCAGCAAAAGCCTCTGGTTATAATGCCATTACACAGCACATCGCCATCCAAAATGGCAGTAGTCATCTAACAAGAGAAAAGAAAATCTGTTACCTGGAGAGACCCTCCATCACTCCAGCAATGCCCACACATGAGAGAGATGAGCAGGAGTCAGGAGGTGCATGTCAGCATGGTCTGACTGAGTACACAGAGCTTCTAGAGTACCCTCTCTCCTTCTGAAAAAGTGAAGTTATTTCTCTAACACCGTACCTTTGGAAACTTTTTTTTTGTTATGCAGTACGTGCCACCTGGGTAGCAGATCTGGATACTGCATCTAATTCCCATCCTCTTGCACAGGCGTGTGACTTCAAAGCCCATCACGCGGCGCCTGTGAAAACTGGTATTTGCAAGAGGAAACACAGCCTAAGAGCACAAAATATTCTGCTACTCTGTTTATAGCTGGAGGCAGACATGAAAATTGTGTTCAATCCTTAAAAGACTGCTCCAAGGAGACTCAGGTCCCACTAGCACAGAGATGAAGAGGTGCTTTTAACAGCTCACCTTGTACGTGGCTCCCCTCGTTTGTCCTCCGGCTGTCTCGGAGTCGAGCGGCACGGGCGCCTAGTGCCGTCCCAGCTGCCCGAAGCGGCTGGCACACGCGACAGGGGAGCTACGCGAGGCCCCTGCCCTCTGGGGCGTCCCCGACGGCAGCCAGGACACCCGGGAAAGCTGCAGGCGCTGCAAGCTGCCTACGGCGAGGGCGGCAGGAGAGAGACTTCAATCAGAGAGAGCACCCACTCCTGCAAAGGGTGCGGTATGTTGTGCGTCCTTTTCTGAGCCCCAGAATCCCTTCATGTCTGTGACAGCTCCCAGCTTCCTCCTTTTGTTCTGTTTACAGAGACCCAAGACTATCTCCACAGCCCCCAGGTTTGTAACAGCCCCCAAAGCAGCCGCCGCCATCATTCTGCTGCCCAGCCCTCTGCTCCGCAGAGCCAGCTGTACCAAAGGGAGCCAGAAGGACTGATATTTCTGACAGCATTGGTGTATGTTTTGTTATTCATTTTCAAAATGAGTAAAGCTTTATTTCTGCCCGAGAGCACAAACTAAGGAATAGAGAGGGGAAAAATTTAGTAACCCATTTGTGAATAATTTTAAATATGGCGAGTAGAACAGTTTTGCTGATGGGGTAGATGAGACGAAATGCACCTAAAACAGTTAAACCTGCTGTCTGAAATTAATTTTACTGAGTTTTGTCACATATTGCTAGAAAACATGTCACCTGATGGCATTTATAAACAAACAAAATTTTAAAAATTAAAATACCTAACAAGTTTGTTCTGCAGCAGGAGAGAGCACTAATTTTAATATCTCAGAAGATAGTTCTAACCAGCCTGCTG
>NW_010542900.1:34375-40683 GCF_000687285.1 Phaethon lepturus
ATATTTTAAAAAATTCACTCCACATCTGTTCATTGTGTACAGGCCTGGAGGCAACCACCAGCCAGAAAACTTTGATCATTCAGCAGAAGCTAGCTGGTATCTTGTCCTGGTTTCAGAAGAGCACAAGAGGATTGTCTTCATTGCTTTCCTCTCAAACATGTTATGAAAATAAGAACTTCAATAAAAGTTTGTACGGAAAAAAACATCTTGCTGTTGCAATGCCATTCAAATGTTCTTGAAGCAATAAGACAAACTCGCTGAAATATTCTCCATTTACAAAGACGCAATTCTCTTCAAAGCTTCTATGGCCTGTTACACCATTGAGGAGGTGGTGTTTTAAATAGAGTCCAAGAAAAGAAAGAGTATGAAGAAAAATTGTTCAACTATTTGCCTGAAAAATGTAAACCAAGTTTTTGTTATTTTTAAGTTAAGGTCACAAATACTATTCACATACATTAAAGAGGAAAATGAAATAGTCCTGCTTGTGCCACTTCAGTAGTCACAAATCCCTATTTATGTGGCAAGTTCCTGTATAACCTTCTTGAACTCCAAATTCATGGTCACAGATCCATCTGCAACCAGTCAATAGATGATTGTACATTTCCAGTTTTCACATTCACCAAATCCATCAATCACTTCCCTTGAAATCCCAAACAAACTCATCACAAGGTAACACTTAACCACATACAGCCTCTTTCAACAAATAAGCTGTTAATCATCAAATACTGACCATGAACTACGGTATACAATATCCCTTAGCAAGGATTTGAGGATTATCTCATCTAATTAGATATAAGCATGTTTTCTAATCTGTGGGCTTAAGCCAAAGCCCAATAAAAAGCTTTCCATTGACTTAAACTGAGTTTTGGATCAAGCGCTGGTAGAACTTGATTTTGCAATTCAAAGAGAGAAAGACCTTAAAAAAAAAAAGTGTAACTAAATGGTGAAGGAAGAAAAATGTTTAGCTGAGTTAAATCATCTGGCACGGAAACAGATTGGAGATCCCATATCCCTGCTGGGGTAGAGTCTTGAGAAAGACACCACAGAGACTTTCTGGATTTCTTTGATACCATGCAAGTGTAACGATCCAGCCGACTGCTAGTTTTCAAACTCCTAAAATCAGAGGAGATTCTAGTAGACACTCTAGAACATGTTTTATTGTTTATTTGTATAACTGCCTGCCATGTGCAAACATTTTCCAAACAAGGATGAAGATAAATTATCAAAATGGAAGTACAGCTATGGAAAAATGTTAAAGATTTGGCCCCAGAACTCTGCACTGAAATTGCATAAGCCTAGACCCCAACCAATCTGGAACTGTTTATTATATAACTCCTAATTAATATTCGTTAGTTATATTTTTATTTTGATTTTAAATCATTCTACCAATGAAGCACTCACTTCAGCTCTTGAGAAGTTACTCCATTGACTAACAGGAATCACTGCTAGCATGCTTTCAAATTTATATTCCTCTATCTCATTACTTAAGGATAAGAAATCATCCTGCCACTTTGTCTCACCAGAAATGTTTCTCTCCTCCTGTGTGTATTCACATCCTTGAACTACTACAGAGTAATTGCCATCTCCCCTCTCAGAGAGGGGAGCTATGAATAATATGCAAGCTATGAAGCTTTATTTCTGTCGTGGTGTTCTTCCAGGTGAGTAACCCTTTCATCTCAGACCATTCATAATTATCTTGCTTCTCTTTTAAATTCTCTGCAGCCTGTAACCTCTTCTTAGCAATGAGATAGCCAGCTCTGAACAAGGGGCTACATACTGGCACTATACAAAGACAAGCTATTTTCTTTGGTCATCTGCAGTGGGATGTCTCTGCTCTCTTGCCCTGAGTCACACTCGTTTTGTGCAGGGAAAGAAGGATCAGTAGGGAAACAAAAGGTAATTTCACAGATCATATCCATATGCAACTATTCAAGAAACTGGAGATAACCAAAAATGTGAAGTAAGACTAATAAATATTACTACATGCTTTTTGATAATTTGCTGCATTGCAAAAGAGTTAGTTATTCCAAGAATATGACTATTTAAAAATTGCTCAATTATACGTGAAATGAATTATCACCACATTTCCACACGAGAAAATGTATTAACGTTCAATTGAGCCTGAACCAGTGGTGGAACAGGTGAGAATAAACTGCTGGATACCCTAATTGAAAGTTCAAAATGGCATTTTAATGAATTAAGTACAGATTCATTTGTGTATGAAATCACCACAATGGCCTATTTGGGTCCCATTCAAGTTATATTTCAGCAATCTCTGCACGCTACTGGATTGCTTGTTCATTACCAGTCATGTCTGTGCTGGCCCGGGACCAAAGTAGTGTCCTTCCATGATGCAGCTATCTGCTGCTGATAGGAATGGCTATTTAAATGCAATTAGTAATTGCTATTAAATCTGACTATAAACCACAAGCACTTCCCTTCTCATTTCACTTTGCAGTCCATCATTATTTGCTTGCTACAGTATCTGTAAAGCGGTAATTCATCAAGTGGTTCAAAGAGCATTAAAAGAGCTAGCTCACGAGGCCTGATTCTTCCCATTTGAACACTTGTGCAGAATGGAGCCATGTCAACTGAGGGCTGTTGTAAAACTGGTGTAACAGGAGATCAGGCTCAGTGAATGCAACACACTCGCTTAACATCCACTACATATGCACACAGACACCTCTGCGCCAATAATTATCACTTTGCCAGTCCGGCAGGACTGAGTTGAAAACCCAAAGCTGGGAGATGGCAGCTCCACTGAAGCCTTCCTTGAGGATTTTGTCTACTATATCTCGTTAAGTTGATGATGAAACGCCTTACTGCAAGATGTGTGCAGATAAAGCTCAAATCTGCACTATCAGCTGTACAACAATAAAGTGCATTGTTGATGAACACTACAACAGTGATTGCCGGAGCATGCAAAATCTGTTATCCTCATGCTCTTGGGTTGCAGATGAAATTACTCTAATAAAATGTAAGAAGTTTTCCTACATTCACAGACTGTGCATCCCTGATTCCATCTATTTTATGTAGTTCCCTGGAATAAAGAAGAAAATTGTCAGAAATTCAACTGTTAGCTACAGAAAAAAAAAAAAAAAGGTGAAAGTTATCGCCAGATGCTCCAAGTTCTCATTATAACTGTGCTGCCAGTGTTTCAGTGTTCAGCTCTTGCTGGCAACTGCGTTGGTCTTCCATGTTGCCAGAGCACTGTGGCTAGTGTCAAAGAGCATGCATCTCAGGCCAGGTCCTCAGCTGGTATAATATGGCATTGCTCCAGTGGCTTCAGTGTCTGTTAGCCAAGGCTCTGGTCCATTCGACCTGGTTGCCAACATCATGGAAAAATTATTTTGTTCCTGAGAAGATCATGTTTTGGATAACTAATTAGGAACTATTTCACATTCAACAAAGTCTCTATTGACCACTCTCCTACAATAGGATCATTCAGGGGTATTTCTTAGGTTTATTCCTCGTTTTGAATGGCCTTATTTCTTTTTCTCTTCTGCTTCCCAGTTCTTCTCTGTGGATTGTTGCCTCTTCTACACATTATGTCAGTGTCTCTCAGAGCTCTCCCATTCATTTTGGGCCATTTCCCAATCCTGTGATTCTGTTTCAGCTGTCACTAATGTCATCATTTTCATTCTTTATTTCCCCTTCATCTGGTCTCACATTTCCACAAGTAAAACAGCAAAACAGTTCTTCATCCACTTCTAATATATTAAATACTAAATTAACACAGAAAGATTGGAGATTCCAAAGGCAACACTAGATTTTTTCTGAGGCTTTCTGTGGTCTTTGTACCATGCTCTCATTGAGGAGAAGCAAAAGCAAGGAACAGAAGACTAGTAGGTGCAGCAGAGGAAAGAAAAAGTGATTGAATTCTCCCAAATTAAAAAAAAAAATATTTTAGGTTTAGGCGCTGATGAAGTAACCAATAAACAGATTGCTTATTGAGCATATAAGTTCAATTTTGGCATTAAATTCAGGCCTAGTAAGCAGACATGGTCGTGTGAATCCCACAAAACTAAGACTTAGTACAAGTTCCTAAATAAGAATAAAATCTCCAGTACTAGTTAGTGTAATATATAGAATATATACAACAAATACTAGTTATTGTACAAGAATTTTATTGTGAACTGGTTTATAGCTTTTCTTATCTCTTCCTTTGAAAACTTTTCAAAGTTTTCACTAACATTTTGTCTGAGAAAAATAATCTAACTCACGCTTTAAATGCAATAGCAAAATGTATAAACAAAAGATACCTGGGATCCCAGTATTTTTCACACGCAGTCTTTTTTTACACAGATGAAACAACTGCAGAGATATACCCATTTAACCAAGGAAAGAATTTGAATTACTGGATCCATCCAAACCTCATTTTCATTTTTACTCCAATAATTAACTAAGAATTTAAAGAAAATCTGATATACAGCATATTGTTTAGGCTCATCTTTTATAGCACAATACTATAATCCAACACATTCCCTTTTCCTTCACTTAAAAACAATAATAGTCTACCCTTGACTACAAAAACCCAGATTTTTCATCTCATTAGGACAATCTATGTGAGTCCTCACCTCTAAAAAAAGTGAAAAAATAAGGTAAGAGTCCTAGCAACAGTTAAAATTTAAGTAGTGCTTTCTGCCAAGTCTGAATGCCCTTTACAAAGTCCCATTTGAATTTTTTCGAGCTCAGCTTTATAAATGGGAATAAATATATAAATAGAGAAATAAATTATTTTCCAAAGGTCATGCAGAAAGAAAGAATGGATTAGCTCATGGTTTAAGCACCAAATTAGATCTTAAAACATAGTGGTTCTGCCACTAAGCCTCTTGCGCAACCTCGCACCAATCACTTAATATAATTTTATTTTCTACAGATAGGATAAAAAAAACCCAAAACAATACCAGCATGTAAGATCTGGGAGGAACTGCAACCATATGACAGAAGCAGAAGTGCCAAGAACAAAATTCATGCTTTTGACTCACACCCATCTATTTTATGGGCAAGACTCCCACCTTGGATAAGCATAAGCATGTAGTTCAAAATACAGGATGCCTCCAGAAACACTAGCACGTTGGGATAGCACATTAAGAGAGATGCTTATTAATTAAAACAAGCAACAATTTCTGAAAGAGAAATTCATACAGCTTTGTACTTTTCTAAACAGTTTTCTTACATTCTCATAGTCATTAAAATGTATAAAAATGATTATTTCCAAAACAGCATTACCATGAATTATCACCACCCCTGTTGCCTAGCAACTGGAGTAATTTTTGAATAGTGAGCTATATAAACCAGTATCTGGAGTTTGTGCAAATGGGTAGTCATTTGAGGGTTTAAAACACATTCATCTTGGAAATCAGAGGCAGATAATGCAGCACTAATGTGAAGCTGAAATGATCTTAAAAACTGAAATGGCACTAACAATTACTGCAGCTTAGCAAAACCCTCCTGTAGCAGATCTAAGCCCTGTAAAACTTGGTCAGGGCAGGAGTTTACTCCCTTGCTCTTCCTTGGGCTTGCAAGTGCCCCTTTCCAATTTTTATGAAGATACTTGACATTCCTGTGGAGAAAATAATTCTTGCCCAGTCTTTTGAGGGATCCACTTGTAACTAAAGAGCAAAAGAAACTGGTGACATTAAATGACAATGTAGTTAAGTCAAATTAAAAATTCTCTTTTTGTATAACTTACTGAACTGGAAGAACTCACTGGTTCATATCATGACAGAATGACATGCTTAGTAAGGTTCAAAATAGGTCTGGACATTAATAGTGGCAAAGAGATAACCCACTGAGCTATTAAAGAGAGATTATAAATACAAGTATGAAAGACACACACCCCCAGAAATCATGGCCTGGTCACACATCAGCTGCATGTGTTGCCTATTGTAGGGATTCTTGTCAATTCTTTAGTCCCATGTGGAACTTAACCTGAATGCAGCACAAGATCCCAGTCCATACCAACATGTACTGTTTGACATCTAAGAATTTCTACACTACTTTCTTACAACTTTAGTGGACAAGTTCCTGCTAAAGCTAGTGTCAATCTGTGTTACTATTCCCAAAATTGGGGGGAGTGAGTGGGTGGTGTTCCCAAGGGAGAAAGATTCCAACTTAATGACTTCCAAGGCTTAGCCTTATGGGTGAGAAAAAAAAAAAGTGAAATGTACTGAAAATCAGCGTGTGTTTTTCATAGACACTGCAGGCAGAGGCAAATTCATCCCTGCCATAAACACACAGCCCGCTGAAGGCAATGCTGCAGCATCTGCTTATACCAGCTATGAATCTGAACAAAATTTTCCCTA
>NW_010542900.1:40714-105439 GCF_000687285.1 Phaethon lepturus
CCTGTGGAGATAAAGCTGGATACAGCACTGAAGGGAGTTTAAAAGCTTGCAGCCTCTCATAGTTTAGAGAACTAAATTTCTGCAGTTGAAGAAAACCTGATGTCTATGAAATTGTGAGTTTCCGGGCTCCCAGGAAGCCATGCAGTGCCTACCATAAAATGACAGTCTGACATAAAATACTTAATAGCTGTTTAATAGCTCAGATAAAGAAAAGATGCTCCATTTTGTCTGCTGCTCTATGGAAATTTACTGAGACCACACACATAATGTGCAGTGCTGTCACATAAGAAAACACTTCCATTCTTTGCTCCTACTCAAAACATGGCAGTTAATAAAATTTTAATTTCATCCTTAACAATGAAAAAGAACACTCCTAAAGAAAGGGAGATGACCACAGCTAGATAGGCTAGCCACTGCTCTAAACAAGAGGTGCTACCGAATACATATCACATTAGTCTATGGGATGCTCAGCCCCTTCTACAATGCAGCACACACACACATGCCTCCTTCCTCTTTTCTCCACCGAGGAGCAGCACACACCTGTACTGCCAGATCACTGAGAAAATAGTGTTTGCACTCACTCAGCCACCAAGATTCTTAGTTCCATTGCTCGTGAATAGATCACATTCAGGAAAAAGTGCTTTCTGCACTCTTCTCAGCAAGAAGTGGACAAAGTATGCTCCAAAATAAGCCAATAGGTTTTTCAAATTACATTTTAAAAGTCCTCCTTAGAAACAGAGACATTGCCTCATTTACAGATGATAAAACACTTCTCTATACTTACACTCTATACTATCCACTCTTACAGGGGTGAATTCAAGAGGAGATTCTAGCCTGAAGAGAGCTTTTATCTTCTTTCAGCGGTACAGAAACACTGATGAGCAAGCGTGCTGGCACCTCCGCTATGTGAGCTCAGAAGCGCAACAGCTGGGAACGGCAGAAGAGATTGGTAGTGCAGCAAGTAGAAGACATGGTTGGTAATGCTTTTCTCCCATCCAGGCATTGCCAGGAAAGGCAGCTGTTGTATTTGGTAACTATTCCTTGTATGTTTAGTTCTAGCCTAGGGAGCATCATTAACAACTCTTCTATTCCTACAGCTTGCCTTCCCTTCAGTCCATAAAAACCAACAGGAAGGAAGACAGGGTTTTGATAATCATAGTTTGAGCTACACTTTTTGAAGCGCACAGTTCAAGCTATTTTCACAGTATGACTAGGTGCATGGTCCACAAAACATTTCATGAACGTTTATATGAACAAATTTGGTTGGCCCTTAACTGAATTCCAGTCTGATTGAATTCCAGGAACAGGAATATTTCCAGAGAGCATGTTTTAAGTCCAGACTGATAAATAATTTTAGACAATAAATGTTAGAAGGAAAATAAAATTATAACCAAATTCAATTAATCTTTATTTTGCAAAATGAAGACAAAACCAAATAAGTAAAACTTGTCAATACCACAGAGACTTGAATGAACATGAGAAAATAATCATGTTTGCAGACTTTAACATGATTAAAAGGGTAAAAAGCACGGACTGAAATCTGCTCTGTGAATGACTTGGTTTGTTTTTCATGTCATCCTGTTGTTCCTAACTCCAGATCTCATATACATGTCCTTCATGAATGGTGACATTCATTAGCAGTTCGATTACAAGATGTTACAGTAAGCCATTCCTGTGATGCTAGTTGTTACTTCCTAGGCTTTAGGCTAGAGAAAAGCAATACAGTCCACAAAAGCAGAAACTTCTCAATAGGAAGGCTGTATGACTGTCTGGGTTGGAAAATGAATCCAAACTTGCTTTCAGACCTGTGCACATGACAAATGGGATGAGAAAACGATGAAGAGAACTGAGTACATAACATACCCACTAGGTGAGCAATTCCTCTAATTTCCCAGAAGCTCCCTGCAGTAGCAAAGGCCGCTTGTCTAGTGTGACAAATGGGACCTACTTCTATTTTTGCAAGTGAAAGGCTGACACTGAGATTTAAACCATACAGAAATAAAATGCAAAGTAACCTTGAATCACAGAAAGAATCTCATGACAAACATGCATGCTCATTGTGACATATATTTTCAAGAAACTAAATTGCACACAATAGACAGCAAAATAATTTTCTCTGTAGTGCTGCATTATGGCAGCGTTTGTCTTTGTGGAGCAAATACAAAACTGGCTCTCAGATGCTTTGAAACATTAAAAAAAAGTCTTTGAACAGTCCTAGAAAACAAAACCCTAATGTGCTGAACTTCAAGCCTTAAGAACTTTGAGGCACCTGGGTCCTATTTCAGTACGCTGCTTCCTTTGAAAGCTGAATGTCAAATACAGTGTAGCTACCAGATGTAAGGTTACATCAGGTGTCACTGGACCCTAGGCAGGTTTTGACGTAACTCAAGAGGGCTGCACTGACGCCAGCAGACTGTCTCCCTGCTTACCCCAGGTCTGCCTCAGGCCCAGACAAGCAAACTGCTTGCAAGCATCATTAGGTACAACACAGAATACCACTTACTTGTATGGGATGTGTTTGCTTCCATTGACGAGGGCAAGGATGACATTGCCCAGCGCTGACAACGAGAGACAAAGGCCAGAGCTTCCCTCCCGGTTTTTGCTGAGCACTTTCACGCAGCTACCCAGGTCAATAAGGTGCAAGCGGCTGCGACCTCCAGACACTGCCATAAACAAAGCAAGCAAAGAGTTAGCACGTGCCTCCAAAAGCAGCTTCCCAGGAAAGCAAAAGAGTCCCCACGACTTGCAAAGAGGAAACAATCCTAGAGACCTTTCCTAATTCATGTTAGCAGCAGCAGACTCTAAGGGTCCTGTTAACTGACTGTCAGCCTTTATCTCCGTACATGGCTGTCCGCTCCAGACTTGCTTAAAAATTGTCAAGGTTTTCAGTACTCATCTGCTCCTGCAGGTTTAACTCTGTGGGAGTCACTACGGTGGGGTTGGGTTGGTTTTCTTAAAGGTAGCTCTATTAGCTTGTACCTGAATCAGCCCTGGTTTTGTCTCTGTGATTACTCTTCCTCTGTCTGGAAAGTCACAGGCTAGGAATTGCTGCTTGGTGAGCAGTGGTCCTGTCCTCTTTATCTTTCCCATCTCGAATACTGGATCTTCAGAAGAACCTGTGGCATTTGTGGGGCATTCAACTTTGCTTTAAGTCTATATACTTTTACGTTAACATTTGGGTTAAGAAAAGGTTCACCATGCCATGGGTAATGGATTGTTGAAAAGCTGCTCTGTTCTGAAAATACTTTCTGTAAAACTGGCAGTGGATCCCTATGTTTTTTTCTTGTTTACTCAGTATCTTCACAACTACATTTAAAGTGAAAGGGTGCTACCTTTCAAACACCAAGATTAATGGATACTTGCTCTCATTAAAAACCTATGGTTCCTTATGAGCCCAGGCATGGGGACTGTGTACACTTTACAGAAGTGTTTCTAATTCTCTATTTTCTCAGTTTCCCAGGGTTGTTTGGTTGTGGGTTTTTTTTGCATCTGATCTTTGACAGCTTCTCCCTATTCTCAATAGTTTAGAAGCAATCTGTAGGAAAACAGAGTTTTATTACTAGGATCATAACTCAAATATTAGGAGCACTGTTTGAGGACTTGAACATAAACAGGAGTGGAAATACTTTCACATCTGAGTTTACCTCTGTGCAAATAAATTCACAGCCATTTTGACACAGCACCTCAACTTAAGCATCTGGTAAAAAAAGTATTAGTGGTGGGGGAGACCAGTTCACAAGCAAAGATGATGATGGGAGCAACTACATGATGGAAACCTTAGAAAATAACTTTTTCAGATACTTTAATTGCTTTGGAAATGTCTTATCAACCACAAGGATGTTTTTTCAATGACCCTGCATTCAGTAGCTGTGGTGCCATGCCATGGTATGCAGGCATGTAGCTGCCATAGGAGACAGAAGGAAATAGGTTCACATAGATATATGAAGACATCACTGTTAAAACTTCTACATATTGGCAAAAAGGTGATATGCGATCATATAATTTTGCAGATTGGCTCATAGAAAGTCTACTATGAAAATGTATATAAATATGGAAAACATACAGCTACTAAAGACATATATAACTATTAGCTGTAACCTAAAACATCTTAACCTAAACTGAAAAAATAAGGAGAGAAATATTTAATTTTGCAAACACTGCAAAACACAGAGTTCATTGCTTATTGCTACTACCTGGTGTCTTGCATGACACAAAACTTTCTGTAAAAATATAAAGCCTTTCTGTAGAATGTATTATATATAATTCTATAATTCTGTTTCAGTTGTATGTGACAGCTAATTAAAATGAAGAGCAACAAAACTACGAGTAAATTTTTATGATAAAAGACAAAAAGAAACATGAATAAAGAGAAAGAAGAAGAGAAGGTAAGAAAATGGGAGGGAGGGAGGGAGGGAGGGAGGGAGGGAACAAACTTCTTCTGTTAGAGTGGTTTATGCTATGGGATTTGAGAATAATATTCCAAAAATATAGCCAGTATCTCTGTCAAGAGTTCTTAAAATGCAGTAACTTCTGCTTCTTATAAGCCCTGTTAGTTCTTCAGCTATATCAGGTATTAAGCAACATAGGACTTCCATGTCTTAAATTATACTGCGATATTGGTTAAGTTATACTGAGTATCACAAAACAGAAGTGAAGAACAAATGTCCGATTAAAACTAATGATGGTGGCTAGACATCCAAAACGCTGTAACAGTCCGCAGATTTTATGACAACCCATTAAACATGTCCATGGAATTTTCACCACTGTGCTCTCAGTGGTGGGGAGTGGTGGGGTATTTCTCACGGGGAAGTACCCCCATGCACCATAGGCTCCGGCACTCGCTGGAGAGAGTCAGGCTTCCCCGGGGAATGGTCCAGGCAGGTGCACTTTCACCTCCTCTGAACTGCTCATGGAGGACTTTTGCCTCCCCTCTAAGAGTCCCTAAAACTCTTAGACTTTAAGAGTCCTGGAGTCCTCTAAAACTGCTACCCTCAGAAGGCTAAAATCACCTTTTCTGAGTATCCTCCAGTGATTTCCTTAGAAAAACAAAGAAATGTGTTTAGTTCCTACTGAAAATGACTGCAGGTGACTTTAATGAATTATATATAATAAACATTTCTGTTGCTAAGATTACTGGACATTGGGGAAACGAAAAGGAAAGAAATCACTACCCTTCAAAATCTCAGTCATATTTTTTCCACACATATTTCTAGTACACAGTCTGAGGAAATCCAGAATAAGAGAAATTACCGTATCTTTCCTTCTTATTTAATTTATAGGTCAAAGTAAGACATTTTTAGGATGGCAGATCCACTTGCTTGATCTGAAAATTAAGTTATTTGTTAGGCAAGTTCTCCATATTGTGCCTGACAACTATAGAGAAACATCCTAACACTTGTTTTTGTCTATGGCCACAGAGAATTTGCAGAGCTGACAGCTGAAAAATGACTGTGCCAGTTCTGCCACAATGCCATTTATTTCAAAGGTGCTAAGCCTGCTTCATGACATTCCTGGTAATGAATCTAACAAGGAGGTAAGTACAGTACCAATGCGTTACTCTAGCAATCATTTTTTACCAAAATCATATGTTAGCCAGCCCTTTAATCTCTTACCCTTCAGAAGCTGCGTTTCTTTTTTTTTTTTTTCCCCTATCCTTTTTTAATCCTGCTTCTGGAATCTATGTATCTCTACTATCTTCACTTTTTTTTTCTGAAAAGTCCTTCATTACAGCAGGAGACAGTGATAATCACTAGGCGCCCTTTCTGAGCAGCTGGAATTCCCCCCTCATTCAATTATCAGCAAGATCTGACCCTGCCTGTCTCGTGAGGCCACTCAGATATGAGAACTTGAAGACAGGAGGTGGTTTGGCCACAAGGCAAAGGTATAACTAAGGGCAGTGGGCAAAGCATGCCATATTATAATCCAACAGGATCATGCCTTCTTTTTTGAAATGAGTCATTATAGCCACTGGAAAATATTTTTTTCCCTTTTATTAATTGCATTTGAAAATAGTAGAAAATGACTGTGTGTACATGTACTTGCATGCAGTAAAGAGCATGGAGCATTAAACTATTGTAATAATAATTCCCTCAAAATCAGCCATCTTTATTCCTATGAACCAGACTGAGCATTCACAGTCTTCCTTTCCACCGCAGGGTGGCTAATTAATAAACCTTTAGTTAATTGAGATTTCTGCCTGCCAATTCCACAGGGGTTATTACTTAAACACATGCAAACTGTATTTCCATTTAGAGCAACTTTCTGGTTTTCTCTCTTGTAAGTACAGTCAATGTAAATTTTCTGCATTCAAACATTAGACATTAATAGTGCAGTGGTGTTCACCCACTACACATCATAACTTGTAATCTATTCTTTATTACAAATAACCTATGTAGAGCCAGGAGATGAAACATATGCCATTTCTGCAGAATTGCTTAAGCCCACAAATTTAAAGAAGCAGAGGTCTCCGGTATCTTTCAAACAAACATTTTTTCCAGTAAAAAATTAGTATTTAAAAAAAGAATTTTAATGTGAAATTTTTCTTTTTTGGTAGGTGTGCTTCTTATATTATACAAATCTTTTGTCACTGGAACTTACTAAAAACACTCTGTATATCTCCAGCTATAGACAATTTGGGAGATTTGAAAAAGACGATAAATACAATAAAAAATATAAATGGTGCAAGTCAAGTTAAACCTTTTAAAATTATAGAAATGTATAAGTAGACATGGAAGCATCTTTTCCTCATTTACAAGTGGGAGATGGAAGTAAGGACACAAGCCAGTGAAAGTATCCATGGCAAACAGAGGGAGCAAGGCAATCTGAAAAGCCCAGAGCCTTTACAAAGAACCATGAGAGTCCTTTGTGCACGTGCAGTTGGGCCAGCAACTAAAATACCATGTATCTTCAAGAAAAGGTATAGTTCATGCATTGTCGGCATCAGCTATTTAGGTGCCAAAGAGGAACAGCTAATGTAAGAGTGGCAAGGAATTCCCATCGCCACAATATTTTAATCCATGACCTCAACATTATCGGTAAAGATAATACTAAAAGCCAATTTGAAAAGCACTTTTTTTTTAAATACAGAGGCTGACACAGTGCTGAGGACTAACCGTTAGCATCTGCACAACGGCAACTAAATTGGCAAGTGATGGTAACAATCCCCAGTGGCCTTTAACAGGCTTTGGTGAGTCTTTACCAGGCAGGGGGACAGTCTGCTGGTACGAATGGCCCCACCCCATGCTGAATGGAGAATTCTGCTAATTTTCACCACTAAAGAATATTGTTTAAAGCCAGTTTCCAGGCAGGCTTAGAGGAGACAGAAGGGAGCAACAGGATAGCTTACTTCCGCCTTTGCCGCTCTTCTCCATGCGGTACTGGTAGATGTGCAGAGTGAAGAGCATGTGGGAATTGCGGTGATCCTCCTCGTCGCAGTCCCGTTGGCTGCTGCGACGTGAGGCAATGGCGGCGTCGAGGAAGAAGGCGGCCTTCTCTGCCGTAGGGGCGCGGAGCTCGCTCTGATTCTGAAGCTGCAGGTTAACACAAGGGAGAAATGACCTAGAAACTCCCACACAAGTCAACACTACCAGGCAACTTCCCGCAGCCAACACACACTGAACGTGCTGGCTTCTGAAGGGACCGAAAAGAAGGAGGCGCCGACGGAATGAGACCCTCCTCATACTGGCAGTGACAATACCATGCCCTGCAGGAGCCCCACAGTTGAATCCAGGCTTTTGGGGGTTCTCACTTGGGGTACCTCTGATGGCAGTTGTTACACATAAATGCCAGAAACTGGAAATTGCCCTATGGGCTGGACAGATGCAAATATTTGTTCCTTCATTTTCCCAGAATTTTAAGCTATTTATGCTTATTAAATATTCATTATTTTCATTACTTGCGGTTTTTTTCCCCCTGCATTGCTGGCTCTGGCAATCACTGTGTCCTTCCGATGGTTAGAAGTAAAAGAAAAAAAATTGTGGAAGACACGTCAATCCTAAACTCAACAACTGGTGGAGACTGGCAGGGGCAGGAATATATTTTACCCTTCAGAAAGTGCTAGAAGGAAGCAGTCCACTGATAAATGTGGGAAATAACAGGACTGAAGCTTGTGCTCAGCCCCATAGCATGTGGGGAGCAGCACAGAAGAGAAGCCATTTTCTTGCCCTTTCATACCACAAGCTTATGCACCTGCTCACGAGCCAGGGCAATCCATTAAATAGAACAAGGCAGGTAATGTACATACGTCCACATTTGCTGGACCTCAATCCCAGACACCAGCCTGCTCTTATCTCTCCAAAGTGATAGACAGCCTAGGAGAGCCGATATTATTAACCCCCCATAGCGTTAAGAATGCACACGTTTCATGTCATCTAAGATTAGTGTGTGGAAGGGACATGTGACAGCGCAATCCGATGGCATTAGTTTAGGCAGTATGCAGAGCTTGCCCACAGCCCCTAGGACAGTCTTGTTTTCTCTGGGGTAAAAGCAGCGAGGAAGTCCCATTCTCAGGGTTTGTCCCCCTGCCATGTAACACAGCTAAAAGTTAAGTTTTCCTAAAGACGACAGTGCTCCTGTCTTCTCTTTGTGACCATTAATCAGCCCGAGGAGGGATAAAGCTGAGGCTGTGCGTGGGATGGGGTGTCGCAGCTGAAGGCTAAGCTCTCTCTGGAAAGAGGGAGGCGGGCAGGAAGGAGTTAAGAAGGCAAGCAGACAGGCCAGTCTGTGGGCTGATCTCACTAATGTAAGCAAAAGGAAAATGTGCATACTTGGAAAGGCCCAATCACAGACAGTATGACATATGGTGATTACTCATTTGCTATACACACTGCTGATTTTGTACATCTGTATGGCTATAATATAATATCCTCCCATCATCTGCGGATTTTGAGAATTCAGGTGTAGGACACATGACTCCAGAATGACACTGTTGTCTTGTAAACACACAAAAAGGCATTTTTTCTTGCAGTTTAATTCAGTGTTTTATACTGCAGAGATACACAGATGCCTCACGGAGCTACCTTTTCTTCACTGATCTAAAAGAATTCATTTTGTATATGGCTGCTCTGTCTGTATCTATATGAAAATAAGCAACAATAATGGGATATGTATTATTATTGCTATTGTGCTTAAATACTTCAGCACAGAATTAAGCTCTAAGGAGAGGTTAGCCGTTACACGGTTATGTAACATACGTCTGCTAAGTCAGATCCCAACTGGCCCATCTATCACCCCAACGGGAACTGTGAATACTCAAGTCTCCCATCTTATATTCACTAGACTGCACCCATTACTGGATACCAGCAGATGAGACAGATCTCTTGTGATACTGTAAGTATTTCATAAAGCACCAAAGCCAGGAGTCAAGTGAGAATGAGAACCCTATTTGTTATTTAAAATCAAGACACAACTTCTTAGTCCTCGGGTAGAATGGAAAAGAATGGAAAATATGATCTAAGTATGTCCAAAAGGCTTAAACCACAAAGAGATAAACCACAAAATTTATTACCTGCTATTTAAAATGTCACAATTCATGTCTTTTGTGGATGTGAATCATGATTTCTAGATGCTTGGAGCTGGAAATAGGGTACATGACCCTGTAGGTCTGTTCCCTCCTCCCTCCATTCCCCATCCTTAGATAGGCAGTGCTCTGCAGGTTCTGGATGGAAGCAGCCTTTGCCTTTAAGGTTGAAAGAATGTAATCAAGCTCCATCTTACTGGTTTGCTCCCTCTTCATCTACTCATAAAAAAATCAGATTAGCTCCCTCCCAGACAGCAAAATGAAAGTATTGGCCTTTTTTCTCCTCAAACCAAGGCTGGGGGGGGTGGGGTGGGGGGGCAATAGGGCTGCTGAGACTTTCTAGTGGTTACCCAGGAAATACATGAGCCAGTTACTCACCCCTGCTAAACCTCCAAACCTGAGAAGAGTTTGAGTTATTCTTGGCTTCCCCAGCTCAGGAATTTACTTCTTGGCAGCAATTAATAAGTAGCGATTAATGCTTCCTACAACATCGCTAATGCAAGTGCTATAAATAATGTAGTTTATAAAGAGATAAACAGCCATATTAATGGCCTCCAGCTATTTGTGCAGTAGTGTAAATATTTTAGCTTGTTGTTTTACAGATGAGAGATCACACTTTTTTCTTTTTTTTTTTTTTTAAGAATGAGGTGAATTTTTGTTTGCACTGAGTGTTTTCACATTTTATTGCAAACACAAGCCCCTACTCAACATCAGTTACACCAGAGGTACAAATATTTAGGCCAGGAGAGCAGATGACCCTGCAGCTGCAGGTCATAAAGTTCTTGCATGTTTTAAAGTAAACACTTTCAAGTCTATAAACTTTATGCTCTGGGTAGTTCTTGAATTTGAACCATCTCAATAGCTAAAAAAAAAAAAAAGTCACATTGCTTGTTTCAGTATAAAATGAACCTTGGATTCACCTGCATGCCACAAATGGGGTCTTCACAAAGGTAGACACCTGGGGACTGGCCATCTTGCAGGCTGCCAGTAGCCACTTCTGACAACAGATCTCTCAGATTTTCTTCTTTCCCCCACACTTCCACTGCAGAAATTCGGACCGAGAAGCGGGCTCCTGTCTTCTCTTTGCGTTCATTAATCAACTTGAAGAGCCAGGAGATGGCACAAGGGATTATGCCAAGGTTTTGCATGGAATCATCCTTCCCGATCATGGTGTATGACTTCCCTGTCAGGAACAGGGCGATGGAGAAAAGATAACATCACTCCCAGGACCTTCACAGCCTTCTGCCAGGAGAGATTATCCTGCACAGCCTCATGAAAACACCTTCTTTGCTACAAAAAGGGCAGTCAGCAAGGGGGAAAGATAGGCAGGCAGACAAATAGTACATGGAAAATGGAGGGCATTTAAAACCAACAGATGAAATTTTGAGCTGCTTTCAAAAATCGTTACCTCATGCATTTCCCTGACATCCCCCATTCCCTAGACAGGGCACTGCAGGTCCCTACCATACAACTCTGCAGGCTCTGATGTGGGTAAATAGTGGGGGAAACTGAGCAGAACAGGAGTGCTGTAGTCTCTAAAAATCCCTGCTTTTGATACTGTGAGTGCGGTATTCTTTGAATACCATTTTACTTCAAAGCACTATATTAGGCTTCATACGCTGGGGTTTGGATTGACATAAACCTGGGCCCAGGATCATAAAGATGTAACTTCATACAGAAAAAAAACCCCATGTACATGTGGTCATTTGATGCATAAGTGGATCCACAACAAGAAGTACTTTATCTGGGTCAAAACCTTCCCCTGGTTTGCTTTTATTTGACTCTGCAATTATAGCTCTGGCTTGTCTCTGCTATAAAAGTTTGCTGATTAAGAACAGACACATAGTACTATCTTATACTGCTTTAGGTGTCACTGCATATAATGCTCTTAAACAAGTTTCCTAAAGCTCCTATATTTATAAGCCAAATGACAAAGGTATACATCCTTTCAGGCAAGCACTTGTGGCTCCTTTACCTAGTTTCATATCTTATGTTGAATCTATATGGAAAAAGGTCAGCGAAGAAAACACTTCTATGCATGGGTCTGTGGCAAAGTCTGGGTCTGCCCATAGTTGGTGGAGTGCCCATAGTTGGCAGTTAACAGAGCAACTGCAGAGACTTGTGGCTAGGCCACCTCTCTAACGAACATGTAGCACTTGTGAGACACCATTATCTGATGGCTTTCTTTTCCATCTCATTTGCCATCTCGTTTTTGGCAGGTCACAGGGGGTTAAATATCCAGGTGCTCATCCTAGTGTTACTCCTGCCTGGCCCAGAGGGTCCTTGTGGTTAGTTGGACCAGTGGCCCTGCTCTATTCATTGTACCGAATCTGGTGGCATTGCAGTATTCGGTACTCTCCAGTTTTTGTCACCTATAATTTGGGATAATCATGGCCTGATACAGCTTCATCTTCTTTATCACTTGAAAAACTGAATTATCCTTTTAAGTTGTGTGTGTACGTCTGAGCTTCTTTGAGACAGTAAAGAATGGAGATCATTACACACATACAATACAACCCTCCAGTAAAGAGACAGTATTTTCAAAATACTATTAGATAAGCATGAATAAAATATATGATTAGTCTTGAAATCCAGTTATTTCAAAAGAATAGTGTGTTAATGATGATTCTCTTTTTTACTGTCTTTCCATGAATACCTGAAATGCTGTTGATGCATTTGCAAAGATGGAGTTTCGATCCATTCGTAGCATTCAGTTAACCATTAGAACAGGATTTGTTGGAAACAGAATAGGAAGAGGTTAGTAATGAGTGAATTGTCTAATCAGGGAATAGAATATAAATCAAACTATTTGAGTGCCCAGTCACAGCACTTGAATAGTGCCATCCCAAACATCAAGTACTTGAGTGAATACTCACAGCCTTTACACAGCATGATAAAAGCGGTATTTTGGCAAACAGTCTCCAATACCAAGCACGTTTGCAAAACTGTAGATCAGTGTTGGTTCAATTATTAACAATTCACTGTTGGATCATTCATTAACAATTAACAAGACAGTGCTAAAAATTGCTATAGTAGTCAGGGGGCGGGATGAAGCAACAACTCAAAGACAACTTCTGTTTCAATGAGCATGCTGTCCAACATTTAGACAATATGCAAAGTGAATAGATGTGTGAGAGGTGAAGGTGTAGTACAAGGTCATGCACAGTGTACCACTTTCAAGCACAATTACTATGCACAGACAAATGAAAGGTTTTTTTCCCTAATCTAATGTACTAGCAATCTTGGGTTAAAAATATTCACTTTGCTGCTTGAGTAGGGAAATTTAACAATACCAACCAAGCTTGGCATGGCCAAAGCAGAACACACAGCCATCTGCCCCATTGACCACAGACTGGATCACCTCAGCCACAGTTCCAGCACATACTTCAGCCTGTCACAGGTATTTAAAAAAAAAAAAAGAGAAAAAAGAAGAAAAAAAAAAGACAGACAAAAAAACCCATTAACAATAATAAGGAAAATCAATAGAGCATTTTCACTGGAAAATGGTCATGTCACTGTCAGTGCTCCAGATATCATGTTGAAGTATCAAAAAGTCTAATCCTGCTTGTCTCATTCATGTGACCTATGCTGTTGATGGGAATGACATTACTTGCGTAACCATCTGAAGCGGGACTTTTGCTCTGTGTCAAGTAAGTTACATTTGCTGAAGCATCAACATCCTTTGTGGGGTTAAACAAAATACACATACTGTAAGGAGATGTGGTTGTTTTGTTAGAACTGCCTATTTAGGGGACTTGAAAAATACATTTTTCATTAAAATACAATCAAATATTGAGGAATTTTTACAGGCTTTATTATTTGCCCAAGTATGGACTGAGTTCAAGTCCATTAGCAGGTGGGTAAGGACTATAAGGGGAACAAACAGCCTCTTTGGTATTAGGTAAGTGACATTTCTTAATTTTTTTCTATGTTATTATAAGTTGTCTTAGCTTGTAGCAGCAGTAGACCCCATTCTGAAGACTGTAGCAGTATTTTAAGAAGTACAGCACACAAATTTACCCCAGGCATTCTTAGATTTAAGGTTCAAGCAGGCTGAATGGTCTACAGCGCTTCTGCAGCAACTGCCTATCAATGGTGGGTGAAACTAAATCAGAACTCGCAGTTTAGGCTTTTATGTGAAGCACTTCGCATTTGATAATAAACCATGTAAATTCACCTAGTTCATGGGTGTTTCTAGACTGTGTCTACAATAGAAATAAAATGGGCCAAGAAAGGGACTGTTCACAGGCCAGCCCTTGAACTGCATCCAGGCATCAGTCAGGGAGGTGCTAGCTGCTTGGACCAGAACTAGGTCATGGATTCACCTAATGATACAATCATATGACAGTGCTTTAGCTGGCCCTGTGTCCTAGCTCTGTTTCATTTATGAGTATGAAAACAGCCTTACAGTACAGTTTTCTAATTATACTTTGCAATGTTACTTTACTCTTCTACTACCCTCCTCATGACATTTGGGTAACATATTTCATCAAACCAAGTAAGTCTAATAAAAATAGGAAATCTGAATATAGACATATGAATAAAGATTTGAGGAATAAAATCCCTATCCTCCTACTGTAAACTGTACAATAGAAAGCTGTATAAATAATCCTTGACTTCTTAATGAATAGAGGATTGCATTAGAGAACTGCAGTTCTGATCAGACTACAGCATACAACAAATAATAAGATTTTATAATATACAGTAACTTGTGGATATCGAGGATTTGCCTACTAGGCACCATTTAGCGATGTATTGCATGTATAATTTTAGGAGCAATCATTTACAGTACAGAATAAAGAAAGCACACAATTATCAAGATACAACTTAATAAACTGATTTCATTATTGATGACATTGGTGGACCAAATTGAGCCCTGGTCTAACTCCACTGAAACTATTACTGTCACCAGAAACAAATTTGGCTCTGGTGCATGCTATTGTTTCGAGAACTATTCTGATGATACGTTGCCTACCTGCGATGCATCTTGGGGGAAAACTGCATCGAAAGCAAACATCTTGGGTGGAACCTGGTTGCCCCTTTTCTGGAAAGCACTCTGACCTCCGCAGGCCAACGGGTCATACAGTGTGATTTGCTTCTTACGAGGGTCAACTTTTAAGAAAGAGCTGGACTCAGACGTGTCTCTGGCAAGCGTGGAAGAAATGCGCACCATGACTTTGACCTGTCAGCAAACACACAAAAAGATGACTGCATTTGATTAGTCTATTGGATGCTCTAGACTGGTATGCTGAAAGAACTTTCCAAATCATACTTGCTTGCTGTAGCTAGTGTCTCAGTGGAAGTCAGTGAAGACACAGGAATTATTATAGGCAGAATTTGGCCTAAAATACACAGTGAATAAAGCCAGAACTCACCTCCATCTACTTCAACAAGCAACTTGTGTATTTAGAATTACGAGGTACAACATGGCGTTTTAGTGCTGATGTTAGACAAGTACAATGATGAGGTATTACATCACCTTGTCTTATTCTCAATATAAATTGAAAATTAACTGTACCCCAGTGGCCCAATTAAGAAAGCTGAAAGGTAATCTAGACTGCTAAGCTATTAGAACTGCTGTGGTTTCTAAGAAGCAGTCTGATCAATAAAAGCCCATAAAAGCCAGATCTGTAATTTACACCTTTCTGATTCTACTCCAAATGCAAAAGGATGAAGTGCTCAGTTCTAAGTGTCATCATCAAAGACTTGTGAAAAGAGCCGTGTTTTAATGGTCAGATTTTGAAATTGTCATCAAGGGAGTGGAATGTAATAAGCAATTAAAGATTTGTTAAAACATGTTAGCTCACAACTCATTAAATGGCTACATAATAAGATATTATTCCTAAGACAAAAGTACATCTTCATGGATTTAATGAGGTTACACTGCATCCTTAGCCCAGCTAGTAAGCAATGTAGATGTAAGTGAAACTGATGACAATCCATCCAGCTTTGGTTCTCCCCATAAATTCACCACATGCAGACACACGAGTTCCTGAACTTTGCAGGGCAAACACCACCTCTCCGCCAGCTCTTGCCTCTAGCTGCATCTGCACACACTTTGTCCTAGAGCAGACTGACTTTCACATGAGCCAGACAGAACTTTATCTTAATGCTCCTTAACTTTATGTCACTTGTATCACACCCTCCCACGGTTGGCATGCTAGTGACCACAAAGGGTGACCTTAGCACAGGATGGGAGCATATCTGCTTTTGGAATAGTAGATGCACCCTGGGAGGAGGTTATAGCACTAAAAGTTAGACAAGGCTGCAGTTCCTGTTGGCCTCAGTGGGACTAGTGTTCTCCGTATGTAGATCTCATTTCATGCTGGCCTAAGCTCACTCCACATGGAAATAAATCAGATGTTTTGAGGGGTAAAATCTGGGCAAATTAATTTTTGACACAACTCCTTTGAAGACAATTCAATGAGACCAGAGATTAATTGTTCTTCATGCTTTCTCTATACCACCACAAGCATCTTAAATGATTACCTGAGATATACGCACCTACACTGCAGGCTGGCTAAAGTTATTCTTTTTGCTGTAAGCGTAATACAAATGCGTTCCTGGACAGAACAGCCCCTGGCCCAAATTCAGTAGCACACACAAATCTGTGCAACAGTCTTCAGCAAAAATCACATGCTAACAAAAATAAAGATGGATGCATGAGTGACGGACACTGAACACCAGTAACAGCAATAGATTCTTTGAACTCATTTGGTAATTTGTAGACCCTAGAGTATTCTCCCAGGCCAGCTTCACACCCGTGTAACTCGTTCAAATTACTCCTGATTTACATTACATTGATTGAGAAGACAATTAAAGTCTGCAAAATACATGCCCACTATATGCCATGGGAGCTGTAACTATAGCAAAAACCCAACAAGCAGGCAAGATACAGGCAAACTTCAGTCCTGAGAAACACATATCAAGATTCAGAACTGCATACATAACTGTGGTGCAATAAGCTAGGCAGACCAAAAGAGATTTTAAAACATCTGAGCTAGACATATCTTCTGAGGAGACAGGCAAGTTTGTGATCTGGGAATCAGGCTGAGACTGGGGATCTAGGACCTCTTCCAACAGCTGTGCCTCAGATGCAGTACAATTGTGAACTAGTAATGCAATCTGTTTCATGGTCCCCACCTGTAAAATGGGTTGAGTCACAGCTTACTTCACTGTAAGCATATGGATACATTCAGTCACTACCGGGTTCAGAGGACTGACAGTTGCCATTAGGTAGGCACTCCATTATTAAACATTATTATGCATGTAACCTAAACCAAGGATTCGTGCAAAGCATTTCCCAGTAGTGGTTATGACAGGAGTAAATCAACTAAGCTACAGCAGTAGAAACAATGGGAGACCACAGCCTCCTGCCCTGCTGTTTCACAGTCCTTCATGCAATTTATGGCTGGGGGTGGCAGGGGGAGGCTCAGACTCCGTGCTGGCCCCTGCAGTCCTTGCCATGGGGGAGGCAGCGCGAAGACAGGTGAATGTAACTCAGCCAGCTGTGGGGATAGCACAGGAACTTAATGGACTTAAAAGACTTCAGTTCAATTTAAGGAACAGACAGGCTGAAGATCACAGTGCTGCTCTGGGGAAGGCAGAAATACAGTACAGTTAATTTGAAACTAACTGAGCAGTGAAGTTTAAGAACTCTAATACTTTATGCTTGCAATTTATATTTAAATAAACTGTAAATTGAACTTCTCCTTAAAAAGAAGAAAGCAGGTTTTCTGCTTCACTTCCCATGTGTCATTACTCCTTTAGTCCAATGCTACAGTTTCCCGCTAATCTCTTGTAATTGAAGGGTTTAAGAGATACCACTTGTGATTAATGAGACCACTCAGCCTGCCAGAAATTCTTATTTGAATCCCAGTGATCAGGTCTTGGCAGCGCCCAGCCTTAGACGCACCTCTGACTGTTTCTACAGGGAAACATGAAAGTAGTCTCTCGAGACATGCGCTGTTGGTAAAACAAACAACCTGGGCCTAATTTTGATCTAATTTTACACTCATGCAAATCTGGCTGAACTCAGAAAGAATTACCCTAGCTTAAGAGTGGAGAGAGAGAGAGAGAATAAAAGGTCACTTGCACTGCATCATTACTGTGCCTCTTCTAGGATATAACTTCACTTCTGAATTCTGCTCATCCTGAAAGCATTTTTAAATGTGTTGTCTCCTGTGAGGTCACAGGATTGTATTTGACAACTATTCAATCAAACAGGACCCCCATTTACTTCTCTGGATTTCAGCTCCTGCCTACAAAGATTTGTCCTGCTCTTGAATGAGTTTTACAGTCATTGAATTTCACAGTATTACTCCTGATATGCAAAGCCACAAATGAAAGCACAGAGCTGCACTGTTTAGGTTTCCTCAACAAGGTTCCTTTGTATTTTTGTATATATGTGTTTATTTTATATATATATGTGTGTGTGTATTTAAATTATATACACTATTTTTTAAAAAAATGCATATACATTTTCTGAACATACATAAAAATTTAATATATATACATTTTTCATAAATTTCTCTCTAAATTGTAATTATTTGCACCGAGTTCTTCCTTCATGGGTACCTTTCAGTAGCATCAAAAGAAGATCGAGGGGAACTGCTGTAATATCACTATGCTTCTGTATTTTAAACATAAGCACAGACTTTTTAATCAGCTCTATTATAATTTCAGCTGCCTGAACCATGTTCCTTTGTCTTCTCCTTTTTCATCTAGTCCATCCCTATATACACATCAACTATCTTTTAAAGAGGGAATTTGCTAATTGCAGGATTTTTCCCCAGCTAAACTCAATTTGTGACCTACCATGGGCCTTTTGTTATGTTTTTACTCTGTGGAGAAGGACAAAGGTTCAGCACACTCTGCAAAGTAGAACTGGTGCCAGAGGAAAAAAAAAAAAAAGAAAACAAGAGTCCAGCCCCAGCCACTGACACTCCCATGTCTCCCATGCCCACAGGGGTCTGTCTGGAGGACCAGCAGGGAAAAAAGCACGGATGGTGGGAGAGGTAAGCGGTGTCAAATCTGTATTAAACACGAATAACTACAAACAGGCTAGAATGAGGCAACGCAAGCAGAGATTGGCGCTGGGCATATTATCACTTCCTTCTACTCTTTCCTGTAAGATTTCATTTGGGGTTCATTTATCTAATTACTGCAGGGACAGGGCTAGACAGCTGTTGCTTTGGGCACTGTGTTTGCCGCTATGAGCTGCTTTTCTCATCAATCATCTGAGCAGCTTCTGCTGGACATGTGCTGGGTAGTGGTGGGAGGCAGGAGCTGCAGTGCAGTCGCAGGCAAGACAGGCCAGCGGGGTATTGAGCTGTATTAGCACTCCATCAATGTAATGGCAGTCACTGGCTGCAGGAACAGCCTTACTGGGGGTTAATGAAGGGTAGGTTTTGTAATTTCTCACTCTTACAGTTGTAAATAATGGTGGCAAGCATGCATTTTTGCTGTGGCCAGCCACAAAATACTACAGCACGAGAAAATCTATGACATCCCAAATGCTTAAGCACATACATGCTTTTTCATGATGGATGTAAAGCTAGAAGCCCTTCTACAGTGCCCAGGGAATGTGAAATAGTCTGTTAAGCATTTTAAAGGATCTTTCTTACACATCATGAGACAATTAACTGATCATGCTAACCTGAAATCTAGGAGATTAAGATAAACAGGCTGAGCCAGATCGAGGCAAATACAGAATTGTATGAGTGGACGTTGTTTTAATGGAAGTCTCCTGGTCACATTGGGGGGGGCGGGGGGGGAGGAAATCAAAAAAGTTAAATTATGCAGTGTAAACTGGTCAAGAAACATGTAGAAACAGGCCTCATTCCCCTCTCTTTCTGTTTTCACAAACTCTTGTAGGCTTCAATGCTTCACTTTAGCACAAATTAGAAAACACTCAGGCCTGATTGCTCATGTTTGTTGTGGAAATGCCTGTTAGCTACCTTGGTAAAGCAGTGAAAGCGATTGAAAAAGCAATACCATTAGAGCTTGCAGGTCTCCTCTGTTTCTTTCTTGTGTAATTGCTAAACTTTACCAGCTCATCAACCCCATCCTATACAGAAGTTAAACTAATTTGCACTTCTAGCAATAACGGGAAGTAGTGCAAGTATACTGTACCCAAACACCAATTGTATTTTTCAAAGAACTTGCCCTGACCAGGATTGTACTATTTTTCAATTGGATGATGTAACTTTATTAGTAAAGGTGTGAAATATGTGAAATATGCTTAGGTCACAGGCCATGGCTGAGTGACCTCGTCTTGTTTGTGTCAGCAGTAGGCTTTGAGTTTTGTCACTGTAGTTTTGTATGGTCAAAAGACAGTGCTGAGCACTGACACTGTCTGAAACCAGCATGTACGTCAGCCCAGTCCCTCAGCTGTCGCACTGCTACTTCAGCATTTAGTAGATTAGCATAAAGCCCTGCAACTTTCTGCTGTTCTTCAAAAAAATAAATAATAGAAAATGCATGAGGATCATCCTGTCATGGAAACAATCTTCCCCTAAGTTTCCCCACATGCCACAAACAGACTGTGTGTTCCTGGTTTTCCTTTTGCTTCCTTCTGATCTCTTTGAGGCAATTCTGCATTTCAGACCTGCATACCTGGAGCAGTCTGTGTGTTGCCTCAAGCAGGAGAAGGATTTTTCCCAGCTTCTGACACTCTCCCCTTACCTGCACACACATCCACAGAAGTGTATCTGCATCTGTACTTGCATGGGGCCAACCTCAGCTCATGTGTGGGGATGAAATTTCAGCTTTTTCCTTTTTTTAAAATATCTTTAAATATCACAGTTAGTGGCATTTTCACGAGAACTGAACAAACCGTAACAGCCTTCAACAATCCCAGCATGAACAACATGGGATCACTTTGCAGATCTTGCCTTCCCTGCAGTGGATCTACAGATACGTAAGCATGCACCTACTGGTATAGTCAGCAGATGCCTTCCTTAAGCCTCTAACACACCACTGCAAAAATTTGCTCTGTTTCTCTCACTCTGATAAGAATTTGTTTTTCTGTGATGAGTAGCAAATACCACTGGCGGCCATGAATTTCAAGATCTCTGCATTTCTTTAGAGTCAGATCTCTTTACCTTTCAAAATCAGATATTTTGCTTTACTTCAGTGACTTTTTAAGGTAGAGACTTTCCTCTTTCCTTTTTTTCTACTTAATACAACTTTTTTAAAAGGGTCTTTAGATAGAAAGTATCTATCTAGTAAATTAAACAGTAAAGCAGGGGCTGAGCTGCCTACCAGGGTTAGAGTAGAGACTTTCCTCTTTTTTTTTTTTTTTTTTTTTTTTCCTTTTCTAAAGCAGGGGCTGAGCTGCCTACCAGGGTTAAACTACAACATAGTCCCTGCCACAGAACATTGTGCAACTTGGCCATGTTTTCCATTCTTTAAGTTAAATACAAGAAACTCAGGTGGTGCGGTAGTGGCCTCCCAAGCATGTGATGTGCCATATGTTGCTCTGTTCATATTCCAGCCTGGTTTGGTATCTACAGATCCACAAAACCCAGCAAACGCATTTGTGGCACCACCAAGACAAGCCTCCCTAAAGCAACTTCTCTGCTCTCGTGATTGATGGCAAGGTTGCTGTTCTTGCTGCCTACACAGGGTTGCCATCAGCCCCTGGGGGTGAGGGAGCCAGCAGTGGCAAGTCACTTGGCTCTTTCTCATAGGCCATGCTCATATCTTGCTGCAGTGCAGAAAGACTGAAGAGAACTTTGCTTTACTTATTCAAAATTTCCTCTTAGAATCCCGCCTTTCCAGCAAAACATGACTGTATTGCCTCGGCTGCCACAAGGACTGGTGTTGATGGGAAGCAGTAGCACTATCAACAGTAGCAATACCTTAAGCACGCTCACTGATAATTACGTCTGCTATATTATTTCTAAGATCCCCAGTTTCCCTTTTTGTGAAGCT
This sequence comes from Phaethon lepturus, assembly GCF_000687285.1. Classification (NCBI taxonomy): domain Eukaryota; kingdom Metazoa; phylum Chordata; class Aves; order Phaethontiformes; family Phaethontidae; genus Phaethon; species Phaethon lepturus. The sequence continues at coordinate 62,169 of NW_010542900.1, forward strand.
GTGAAAAAGCAGCACAGGGTGTGGCTTGGTAAGTTGAAGCAGGCAGGTCACCTCATCCCCAATTAGAGAAAAGGTGGCACTGAGGGCTTTGCATTATACGTTCTCAGGACAACAGGAACTCCCAGATGAAAAAGGCTCTCATTTTTGTCTAAGGAAACAAGAATTTCTGTGGGAATAATGCAGATAAAAGACAAAGTTTCCTTTATACATGTCTTTGAAATGTCTTTTTAGCGCTAGAGAAACAAAGGATATACAGGTATTGCACAGAAGATGTATAATCACAATTGTAAGCTTTTCCATTATTTATAAAGATGATCTCCATGACTGCATACAAAGGAAGATTCTCCCATCTGTACATAACAGCGTATGGCATAGCACCATAAATAATGAGTAGCGATGCAATCAGATAAGAAGGATTTACATTATTTAAGCCAAGCCAAAAGAAGTGACAAATTGCAGTTTAATGCAGATAAGTGTGGAAAAAGACGTGTAAAGCTTTGGAGTGGCAGTTGGTAATGACAGCCAGTAAATAAAGGGAACAGTTCATGGTACTGACTAGGAAAAAGAATTGAGAATTCATGGGGAGGAAAAGAATTCCAAAGAAGGCAAGGGACCACAATGCTAAAGAGAGCCTATATAAATGGAAGAAGGTACAATTATCATATTAGGCAATATAGATGAGTTATCTAATATGAGCTTGGGTTTTCAGAGGAGAAATCCTGTCTCCGGAAGGGGAGTATAACCAGCCTCTGGTGCATGTTGCATGAAACAATCAGCAGAGACTTCAAGGATTAGAGCTAGATGCTTTAGTGAGAAATTTAATACATTATAATGTCATTGAATTCAGCAATAATTCCTTATTTACCTGCAAGTATATGAGCTGAGAATTTGACCTGAGTTAGGAACAACCACCAACAAAATGAAACTTGAAAAAGGAGGAAATGATAAAACCTGGATCCAAGCAATGATATGATTTACACTGTTAGTGAACCTTTCACTTGAGGATCCTACAAGTGCGAAGGCTTCTGACAATATTAAGACATATATTTACAATTATGCTCATTTTTCAACTGCAGAAATAAGGCATAAGAATAAATGAACCATCTAAGGTCCCAGGAAAGGCTTGCTTTGCCCATACACATCACCTGAACTCTACTTTTTCCCTTTTTTATCCCATAACTGTAGACTGTAATGTTTACAAGGGCATAAACCTGATATTAAATTTACTTTTTCTTTCATGTTGTATCCTATTTAATACTATCTGCATGGTTCTGTCTTTGGCAGTGGTACAGGGAGGCACAATAACTGCCCAAGCAGCAAGTCACTTAGAATTAATGAGATCCATTTGTAAAGCTATATATTATCTATAACTACAAATGCATTTGTTGAGCTTCAACAGAAATCTGTGGAACAGATTTTTATGGTGGGCTTGATTCTGCATGCCTCTGAAACAAAGAGGATTATTTATCATGCCTGGGACCAGAGAATAGAAGACAAGATCATACAAGATGCATCTAAACATTCACACAACTCCGTAATATCTCACCTCTGACAGTGACCCAACAGTGTGCCCTGTGAGCCTCCCACTGCCATGGGCTGCACTGACATCCCACTGGTCCCCTCTGAGCTGTGCTTTGCCAATACCCGCATGGTTCACGTGCCACTTGCATCCTACCAAGACACAAACTGGGGGGAACTTACACTGTCAGGAGAGAGCCACAGGCTCCAATGAGTCACCTTGTAGTCTGAATGAAATCTACAGGCCACTGGGGACATTACTGGGCTTGAGCATGCTCATAGCGCCATTTGTGGGATGTTGTCACTCCTTTCAGGGGTGAGGAGAAGAGTGCCCCAGAAAGGTCTCCCCTGGGTACATACAGTACATGAAGCTTACTCTCCCAGCTCCTCCAGAACCTGTTGCTGAGGCTCTCGTTGCTTGTCCCTCCTCAGATTTATTTTTTTAATGCCTTCACCAGTCCTAACATTCAATTGCTTTCTGACTAGTGAACATCTCATTAGGATCTTCAGTAACCTCTAGAAAGCACTACAACCTGACTCTTACCTCTGAAGGAAAGTAAATCCAAAGAAGTCACATGTCTGAGCAATTAGACATATGTTCCTAAAAGCTGGGGATCAGCAAACACAGCCTCTGATGGTACAAGGATGCTCTTTCTTACTTGGAAAAATCCAAGACATATTAGGTAAGTATATGCTGCTGGTGCAAATAATCTGTGTTGTACACTGTGATACTGGCTCCTGGGCATGTGTCTGACTCCAGGTACAGTGCAGCTCATCTCCACTGCATCCTGTGTTCCCATGGGAAGAAATCCAGGTATGCGGGCAAGAAGGATGGTACAGTATGCTTAACACTGATCCTGGTCTATCTGATCACAGAACCAAGATATCAGGATTGTAATGCTTTCCTGTGTTTTTTGTACTGAACATAACTAGCTAAATAACAGAAGCAAAATGATAGTAAATCAGAGAGAGGCAGACAAACAAAAAAGAGAGAAAGAAAAATAAACAGGAGCCCCCAGGTGAGAACTAAATGGAAACAGTACTTTGACAAATGAAACTGTCTCACGTCACAGGGAGCCACTAACTTCTTTTACACTCACCTGTAGTACACAGCATAACATTGCTAGTGATCCTGTTCCTTGACAAATGCAACTCTATGGCAATGAGAAACAGCCAACAAAGTACCCATCTGCCTAGTGACCCAACCACTAATGATTTCATCCACTGCTTGCTGCCTTGGTAAACACTGTAATAAATAATGGCAGTGTTTCTGAATAGACCAGGTAACTAATCACTTGCCCTAAAATGACTATCCAGTGCTTGTTAGTAGTCTTTGTACTTGCCCTCAGCTGTAATTCTGCGATCTTAATTCAGGCAAAATTTCCATTTTCTTCAACCTCAACCACCATTTCCTGACTTTTGAGTGCTTAACCATGCAACCTTAACATTCCTTTAACGTTGCTGTTCGTCACTGGAATAATTCATTATGTTGCGTGTAGCTTAGGGACTGTGTAATTCTTTCTAGCAAGTAGCAGCCTTTAATTAATGGCAGCTGATCAATAATGCAGAATTCAACATTTGAGAATAAATAAAAAGCCTTTTTCGTGAGGGGTGTCTATAGGAAATGTCAAAAACATTTATCAAGGATCCAGGCTGATAGCCTGCAGCTGCTGTCCACAAGAACTATAAAAATGAACTTTGTTGAGTCCTGCAAATATGTTTTTTTCTCTTGAGTGTAATTAGCTTTTTCCATGACCAAAACACAAAATAACAACTTACTGAGCATGAATGAAATGGCCATTAAAAGCACCTTTTTAAAACAAAACTTTGCCATAATAGTACTTTGTCCCTAAGCTGCTAGTTATACAGGATTATTTTATCTTGTTTTCCAGATGCACCTTTAAAACAATCCTCATTGTAACTCTAGACAGACTCAGCTGCTCAATACAAAGGCAAAAAGGCATTTATATTTGGGTTTCAAAAACTCAGATTAACAAGGTAAACATTACAAACAAAGACAACGGTAAGCACTTTACCTCTTCCTGGTATCTAGGTGAAGCACCTATCAAAGGAGCAAGCAGTTTTGACTGTTATGGAAAGCTTTTATTTTTCTTAATAAAAGATCTAATAGAGAAGCATAGGGCAACTCCAGCTCCTTTGCTGATAATTTGCATCCGGTGGTAAGTAGAGTAGCAACAGTTAAGGGCTATAATCACTATAGACAAATATAAGCAAGATGATGAAAAAGGAGGTTTAATGAAGTTCACTTTAGTCCTGTACAACTTAAAAAACTTCATTGTAAGTGGCTAAGTGATCCCTCCTTGTTAAATCCTAAGTCTAGTGTGATCAGTTTTCTAGGCATGCTGTTATAAACTAGTTGTAAATAACTAATAATCATCTACTACCATGAGTCAATAATGAGATCCAGCATTCTCAAAACTGAGATCGCTCAGTTGTGTCTGAGTGGTGGGTAACAATTCCTGCAGAGAGACTGTATCTCTGTTAACACTACCGGAGATATCCTAGCAATGAATTTGTTTCAAAATCCATCTCTTTAAACGGTCCTTTTCCACCTACTACGAAAATTTCTATGGTAACACTGCTATTTGTCATGGGTGGCACTGCATGCCAGACAATGGCTATGAAAGTAGCAGTTAGTGAACAGGTTTCACAAATGATTGAAGCAACTAGCCTTCTTTTGAGCAATAAAGGGATCTTTCATTTTAAGATAATTCATCCTCCATGCTTGTCACTACTGTAGCTTAGTATCAGGGTAGAAATGATCTTTGATGCCTTCTGATGAGTGACAAAATGTTACAAAATAGATGAATTAAAAAAAAAAGGTGAGGGAGGTTTTTTTTAAAGCAGCATCTTCCCACAGTAGATTAGAGCATAGTCAGAATAAATAAGCAAGTTAAAATAGATCAGAAAGATAAAAAGGGAGAAGATAGCACAACTAATAACACTTACAGAGTGATTTTTAATGTGCAGCACAGAATGGAGCTTGATGAAATGTTCAAACTTCAAATCTAAACATGATCCTAAATCAGCACTGTGTGGTAGGGAAGGAGACAGCTCTACTGCTTGCTTATCCGGTGAAGGATGGTTTTATGCCACAAAACCTGAAAAAGGTGTGTCTTGAAGTAAGTGGGACTGCCTGAGTACAGACTGGTCATATGCATCAGTTTGAAATGTGAGAAGCACAGAAAGTGAGTGCGGCCAGGACTGGGCCAGGATCCAAATGAGAGTCATGCCAACCACAACAATATTCAGATTTTTCACTGGTGGAGCCAAAGCCCTAACTTGGATCAACTTGGTTTTTCCTCACTTCTTTCAGGACATAAAATCCTTCCAAATAGTTCCTGGAATTGACAGTATCACAAATTTGTCTAATTGGGAAGCCTCAGGTACAGTCACAGGCATTATGGCAACTATTACAGTGAAAAATTAACAATGTGGGTCTTTAATTGCACTTCTAAAGCTGCCTTTATCACTTGCCGTCCAGTACTATAGCTGTACATTAGTCCTTCATTTTTTTAAGGACTGTCCTCAAAGCAACACTGATCTGTGAGTGCTGCAAACCATGCAGCTCTGTGCTTACTTTAATAACCGAGTATCTTTCATTCTTACATAGTATTTTTGCTATACAAATTAAAAATTGGGATATAGATCTTTGGACAGTGTGCATGTCAAATTTGGGTATATTTACATCTGGCTTTTGATTTGGATTATTCAATAACATAAAGCCTAATAAATGGTAATATGTCATGGTTCACACACAGCTTTGTCTACACCACTGCTCATACTGTAGTTCTGTTAAATGCTGCCCATCTTACCTGACTGCATGTGAATGTGCATTAGCTAATATTCAATACAAGTTTTGGTAAGGTGAATATCGCATATAAACTCGTCAAAGTAAAGGAAATGCATTCTGTCCTTACTTTTTACCAATTTGCGTAGATGTTGCAAGAAATGTCATCTCCATCAAGATGCCTCGGACATACCCAATTCACCATTTAATACCAAGACAGAACAGGATACATTTTCAGTGGAGTGACTATCACTGGATGTCCTTGGATAGTGTGGGATTCAGTAAACCTCTTAATATTATTTTAATTAAGCTGTTACAGTCCATCATGTCAAAACATAAAAATACAGATTATATAAAACTGCATTAGGGGCCTTACAAAGCCCTGATTAATGGCCTGATAGGTTGTAAAATGAATCCAAACTGTAAATTTATACTGAGGGCTTTTCTCAAATGTGAATTATTGGCTTGACAGATCATAATTCTTTCCAAACTATTCTGGTCTATGGTTCAAATCCTTTCTGTATAGCTCACTGACATGCACAGTAAGTCTAATTTACCATGTCTCTTACTGCATGAATATCCACAGACTGCAACATCCTCTGAAATGTATTCTGAAATATTGCAAGTGACCAGACGGACAAAGGTATGAGGAAGAAAATGTCATTAATCTATAATGACTTCCAGATAAGAGTAACTCAGAATTCCTTCTACTAGCTCACCTGGCAGGAAAGTTTCTACCGTTAATGAGATACATCGATGCCTGAATATGTTACATGGAATCTGCTTTATGCATCAGCTACCTTGGCTCTCCAGTAATTTCCATTAGAAAAAGGTGGTTGATTTGCTGTTTCAGGATGCCATTATTTTCTAGAGTTCTAACACAAGAGGGAAATTTCTAATACCTAGCAGATTACATCTAAAACGCTCTATTAACATGACCTTCAAAAAAACCACTTGAACTCAAAACTTCTTATCAGGATATATTTTAATCACCTTTAATTACCTCTGAAGACTGGAACAAACCTCAGCTCATCAGATAGGAAGTCTTAGACACTGCAGGTGAAGAAGGGATTCTGGATCCTATGGACCTCAGCTACTATAGTGTTGGGATCACTCTGCACGGCTGGACCTTAAGGAGAAGGAGCCGTGCAGATGTCCAGCTGTTTACCAGCTTCTCAATGCCACAGCTCCTTCTCCTTAAGGTCGAGCCGTGCAGAGTGATCCCAACACTATAGGCCATACAGATGCATAACCGGATCACGACACAGTTCTGGCAACTGACACTGTTGCAAATATGTACAATATCCAAAAAACAAAATCCACTCTCCCCTAAAAGGGCAGGGATGAACTCAAAGCTTGTCTTGCCCAACCTTTGCAATGTAAATTGACATCTATAAAGAGTTCTAATCACATAGTTATATTATCTTTTCAAAGTAATGTAACATGTACTTTGTAAAGCTAATCTACACTTCGTTACACTCTCCAGCGATGCACACTCAGAGCAAAGTCTACATGCATTCACCACATTTCCCCATTAATAAACACAATTCATTATGTTTACATAAAACAAGATTTTTTTTTTTAAAAAAAGATACCCCCAAAATCCAGCCTAAAACCCAACACATTTTTGTGCAGAAAACTTTGAAGTTTCCGTAGACATACTTGGCATACTATCCTGAATCTACATTTTCCAGTCTGCAAAGAAAAAGCAGGAAAATTTCACGTATAAATCTAGAAAAGCATATAGAAAGCTATATCATAAACACTTTGCAAATTGTTCCTGCATAAGAATAAAAATGTAGAGGAAGAGTATACAGAACTGCACTAAAGAGAAATGATAGGTAGGTGTTTAAAATGTTTTAGAAATATTTGTCAATATTTGTGCACAGACAAACCAAAATATAGAAGATGAAATCATGGCCCACTGACTTTGTCCACAAACTATCTTTCGGACAGATTAGGTAATCATAGGACCTCAACTTGTTTAAGTCAATTCAACTCTTGAAGATTAAAAGGATCTTTTCAGGTTGGAAGGAAAAGGTTTCGCTAGAAGGAATGAAAAAAAGTAAGAAAGGGTCAGAGTGACACCACAAAGTGGGTCCCTCACAACAAGGAAACTATTAAGAAAAATAGTCAAACCCTTTAGAAAGAGGAGAGTATCTGAGGCTACGGATTGGGGCCTGGACTTATCCTTCAAGTCTCTTCCACCTCATCCACCACCTTTTTCCTCAGAAGAGAAAGAGGAGGGCTGACTGGAGACCACCGTTGCCCCAGGGGTTGAATATGTCACCCAGGGCTTGAACACAGTTACTCTAACTCTTCTAATGCCCTTGGTGACAACAAGGAAGAGAGCCTATGCATGGCCAAACACTTGAAACACTTTCTGCATCGGTATGGCCAGCAATATAAATCCCCCAAATGGGGCATCATCCCTGTGTCGAGGCTCAGCTACCCTCTGTGCATTGAGACCTTTGCTATTGAAATACTTGGGACTACAGTCAGGGAAAGGTTTGTAAATGACAGGAGTATGAAGCTGGCTTTTCTAGTTCTAGCATCCCATGATAAATGCTTATATAAAAAATTCACTTTGAATTCTCAAGCAGGGAAAGTAACTCTAGGAATACCAAACATTTCCTTTCAATATGCAGTACTCACTACTATATAAGGCTATTAAGGTAAACACTGTTACTGGATATTTTTTTATTTATTGTATTATTTTTTTTTAAGTGGATGATGGTGTGACCTTAACAGAATTTGTTCTGCAGTTATGGTCGCAAGGGGATGCTACAAATAATCAAACCTCCTACCACACTGTCACCTAATTGTCCACAGGTGATAGGAAAGAATCCTTCCTCTCCTTTTCCCCAGCCAATGCTGCTGCATAGTTTGCAACTTAGTTTAAGATGTCCTTTAAACCACTAGGCAATGGCCTTTGATAGAAGCAGCGGGAGACTGGACTGTATAGACCACTGACCTAATCTGTGCCAAATACAGGTAGGCATGTTCACATTTGTATGGATCTATTTGATGTCCTCACATGTCCACCTCTGCTCAGTGCCTCCAAGAGAAAAATTTCTCCTCCTTCCTTCCATTCTATGACACATTCATATACAATTCAATTCTCTGAGCCTTACTATTGTGATTCATTAGGTGTATGCTTTTAACTCCTTTGCAACATACTCGAGTATCTTGAGGAGTAAAGATCGTCTCTTTGCCCTGAGCATTTGATAATCAATGAGTCTAAAACTTAATCAGGTTAAATACTACTCTCTCCTGATACATTCTATGGAATTAATTTTTTAAAAGGCATTGCTTAACATAGCCTCAGATGTCAAAATTACTCCTTAAATTACCGAGAGAATAACTGTTAAGCAGTCCCAGAACTTGCAGGATCTCACCTTCCTTACAGTATCATTCAGGCACGCAGGGAAGGCATAAAGATGCAAAACTGTAACTGCCTGCAACAAATGGCACTGTGGAAGTGTCCAAACAAGCATTAAAAATGCTGCATTGTATTGGGGTATTTCTGTTCATCTACCATAGACACAATCTGAACAATTTTCTTGCAGTTCTCTATCGGCACTCTTCATTTCTCACCTGGAAAAGCTTTACTGTTATTCCAGTCCTAGCCTCTTCTGGACAGAGATGGAAGCCTGCCAAAACATGCAGGAGTATTGTGAATGAGGTGTGCTAAAGAGTCCTCTGGGACTACAAGCTCATTTTTACACAAGGTCTGAGCAAGGGTGTAAACCCAGATGTCTAGAGATAGACCATTGCGTTAACTTACTGTGCCATTTGTCTGCATTCATAACAAACTCATGCTGTGTTTCATGGACAAGGCTGCACTTCTCTTCAGCCATACAGTGACAAAAGAAGTGCTATAATATTAATTTGTAATGAAAAAAAAAGTTCCATGTGGAGCCGTCTTTTGCAGTGACAGAAGATGCATCCTTTTCCACTGACACCACAGGGAACAGTCATAGGATGTCAAGCGGGATTTTTCAAAAGCCTTCAGAGACCTAATTAGGCTGCCACTGAAGCCAGTGAAAAAAATCCTGTTGCCTGTAGAGGAATAGGAGTAGAGGTGGGCCCTTGCTGTGCTCTGCCAAAGCTTCTGCTCTCTCACCCATGTGTTATGCCACAGCTCAGACTCTCTTCTCCTCCAGTCATTTGGACCTGGTCCATAAGCTGGTCCTATAGGTCATCTGTTTTTCCAGTCTGATTTAGAAGAGAAGACCATTGAAACAACACTGAACAAACTGATGGCAAAGATAAAAACAACAACAATAACTGCCACCAAAGATCAATTTTTCAGTACATGATGGAAGGGAAATCTGTCTCATCCGAGAGCTGTAAAGGTTTTTAAAATACTGCTCTAAAAAATATGGAGACTGTTGGTTGAGCATTCCTAGCCTAACACCCTTATGGTGACCAACCAATAAATATATTTATCCAGTGAATTCATGACATGAAATTAAAAAAGAATAGGGTTGGTGGTTTTTTTTTCCAATTTCAGCCCATGATAAATTCCTCTTTATTTTACTAGCTCTCTCACATTGTATTAACAGAACTTTATGAAGTGTTTGCCAGGCCAAAGGCTAATCTAATTACACAGACTTTTCTGGATCAGATACATTTGTTATAGACTATTTCAATGACTTGGCTTCTGTCTGTGCATGTATGTGTCTACACAAAATGATAAAATCAATGTTCTCTCCCCCAAGCTGTGAATTTTAATACTTTTATACACAGCGTTCTCAGAAGTTTCCAAATATATTTTAAAAAGGAAGGGGAAAAAAAGGAAGAAATGGCAAGGTCATTTTTTAGCATGAGTTCATCTGAGCTGATTGTTTACACTGCAAAATTACTGTGTATCAAATAAATATTTTTCTCCCCAGGAAAGTCTTTAAAAACGTCAGTGTTCATTAAGACAGAAATGTAACTTCCTTTTCTCTACTCACTCTTCCTCCTTTCTCTGATTCTCAACTGCTCAAATCATTACTGTTCTGCAACAGAGCCAAATTCACAACTGATATGGAAGACTGATTTATGTGGTAAAGGACTAAGTGTGTGCTTAGGTAGTCGAGAGAAAACCCACATGGGTATGTATGTACCTCTTGAGGGTATAAAATGTCTGTCAAGGGAGTCAAAAACAGATGTCTGGTTAGACTCATCATATTCCTGTTCCAGTGCATGAAACACCATGTGCTGAGTCACATACCAGCACGTTGTGCACATGGGACGGCTGCATGTCCATTCACATGGTGGAAGAGCCCCAGAGCTAGCCTGTGAAACTTGTACTGTTCCAGCCACACCTCTCCTCCTCCTTGGCCCAAGGCACTAGGCACAGCTCGTTAGCACATCAGTCAGCAGGTCAGAAAGCAGGAAGGAGGCATCACCAGGCTTCAAAACTAGAAGATGCAGTCCTGGCCATAGGCAAGCTTGAGATAAGGTTCAGCTGCAGTCAGTCTCATATACATCACATGAAACTTGACAACCTTGCTTACATCTTAAACCCCATTAAAATTGTTCGACACATCTCTGGCACCGCAGCCATGTCAAGGTGCTCCCTGACCGGCGGTTGATTCCTCCAAAGTGGGGAAAGTCTATACAATTGCTAATTAGGAGCAAGCCTGGTTTTCTGGGAAGAAGACCAACCTTTGAAGGGTTCAGCTAATCACACACACTGAAAATGCTAACAAGCCCAAACACAAGCTACATAAGAGTCATCATCTGACATTCTTGAGAATATATTAGCTATTAGATGCTAAACATTTCCCCATCCTCAGCAAGAACGCAGAGGTATTTCAGGCATCCATGTTGATGGGCAGTTTTCTGCTTTGTTACAAGAAAATTTCAGTGAAGCTCTTCAGCCACCAGCCTGCCTCTATTCTAGTAAAGTTACTTACTACTGCTTCTCCTGTTTAGCCTCTCCTCCTCTCCCTCCCCATCTCTTTCCCTCCAACCACTAATCATTTTGCTATAAATTTGATGACTGAAGGGGGCAGAAGAAAGCAAAGGTGACATTACCAGAAAGTAAACTACTTACCAGTTGAAGAACATAATGACAACTAGGGAAGGGTGAAGGCGCAGAGACTGCCAAAGAACCTGTCTTCTACTACCATTTCCTTTAATAACTTTCATCTTGGTTTTTGTTAAAATGTGAAAATGCGACCATTCAACTCAGATGACTGCTGCCGGTCTGTGTACCTGTCAGCCTCGGAGAGCAATTTGATTTCTGTATTTCTCTGCAGCAGCACGACAAAGTCATTTAGCTGCTGAATCCCATATTCATGTAATACACACAATGTAAGGGGCTCCCAAGGTAGAGCAGCATATCTGGGAAATCTGTATTCCCACTGGACAGCCCCAGATAGGATCAGCATCAAAGGCATGCCATGAGCAAAGGAAATGCTGCAGGAGCACACACCACACCAAAAACTCTCAGCCAAAAGCAAGGCTGCCAGAAGGACCACTTAAAGCACACAAGAGCAGCACTGCGGCTGTTCAGCTCTTGCAACTGAGAGCAAAACATAGTGCAAACACACAAGGAAAGCCAGGAGCCGCCTGCAGCTCCTGTTATCCCTCACATCATTCCTGTATGAAGGGAAGCACATGGGGGACTGAGAATGTGGCACAATACCACCCATCTGCAGGCTATACAGTCTAAGGAAAGGGACAGAGGAATCTGTGCACCTTGTTTCTGGTAATGTTCAAACTACTCATCCGAGCCACAGGCACATGCATCCAGCTCCAGTGTCCCAGCAAAAGCCCTGCACAGATGTCCCCAGGCATCATTCAGGTAATAGATTTTTAAACTTTACTTGACTTTGAACTCCATAAAGCTACACAGTGTTTTCTGAGAAGCCATAGCATACACAGAAGAGAAACAAAAATGTTCTAATTAAAGGCCTTCTCCTGTTATCAGAGGATATTGGATTAGTGCAAACCACATCAGAGGAAACTAGTTAATCCATGTTTGGTTGATTTGTACACTGGGGAGGCTAAAAGATTTTAGCAGTCAGTATTATTTACAGCAGCTATAACATCCTGTCAGTTTAATGACAGAAAATCCAGCATTACTTTTTCGGCTGAATCATGAGGGTTTTCTTTTGTTAATATGTACACATTTCTAAATATCTGACTTCTAAACCAATATTATAAATATACTTTGATTTGTGATGTTAACTTCAACAATATCCATGACACATGAATTAACTGTGCTGATAACCTCCAGAGAGTTGCAAATAGGAACATGATGTAACAGCCATGGTAAGTCCTTTCAGGAGTACTTTAATTCCACATGACAACAGTTCTCTTGACGGAGGGGTGGGCTGGGAGAGGCCAGGATTTGCCTGGATTATTGTCTAGGATTACTAGCGTGCATCCCTATACAACATCTACAGTTATGTTGAACAGAAAAGCATGAGAACTCTGTCATGTCCCACTCTGTGCCTATTCAGCTTCTGCGTTGCTTTCTGGGTGAACATACCAATAAATAATGAGCATACGTCTAAACACACTCTTTGTTAAAGTGAAAATGGAGTTCTTCATTTATGGTCCCAAAGTTTCTACATTCCAGGTGGGTTGTTTCTGGTGTTTTTCTCCTTGGCACACTGTTTAGACAAAGAAGTGTCTGTATGCTTCACTAACCCTCATGTTGTACTAACTCTAGGCTTGAACTCTCAGACTAGCTGATATTTTTCCCTGTTTCTAAATGAATGCCTTGTTCAACACATTGTTGATACAGGGCTGAAGAAAGGTATATTATACCATGAGGGACCAGTTTACATACAGCAATACACTTTTTTTTTTATTAATGCAGTCCATCATTTACCTTATCCTCCCTGTGAACAAGACAAAAGGATTAAATTTATACATAACTGCCCAACGCAGAGATTTTTGTAAGGCTTGTTTATGAAAAGCAAAACCAGTGTGGGAGTAAAATATAATTCATAACATAGAAATAATTCCTAAAGGTACAGTAAAGATCATGGCATCAGCAGAAATAAAAAAGCATTATGGGAGAAATAGTAGCAGATCCTCACATTAGAAGGCAGCACAGAGAGGTCAGGAAGGGAGGGTAAGGGGGAGCTGGTAGCCCTACTCTGGCCCACACAGAGTGGCAGCATTAGCTGAGCAGGAGGGAAGAAAATGTGAAGCTTCTGTCTCTGATAAGTCTGTTAAAATGCTGTTTCTAGCAAGCAATATCTCAAATATCAGCTAGTACAGACATTTGCAGTAATGGCATCTGCTCCAATTGCAATTCTTTTATATGCCTCTCTTCACAGAACCAGAGTAAAACCAAGTACTTGTCCACTTTTCCTATCTATAAAGAAAATAAGACATGATGAGTTAGGTGCACGTTCCTAAGATTTTAGACACCAGACCTTTAGCAGATGTAAATAAGCACCAATGAGCAGAGCTGTTCTCACAGAGCTTTGGCCTGATCTACTCGATCATTGTCTTCTGCTGCAGCTCAGGCATCTTCCTCCCCTTTTATAACAGGGTAAGGTCAGCAGGACAGCTGGGGGAACCTGTATGGGAGTGAAGACACCAACTGGTGTAAGAAGAAAAGACAGATTCCAAAAAAGGGAGACAGTATGGAAGGCACCCCTGAGATGAACATGGGAGGGTGAAATAGCCGCACTAAGGAAGATGACATCAATGGACCATATTCCTGGAAGCACAGACATAAGGCAATGAGGGGCAAGCTGTAGTCAGGCATTGTATTCTGCAGAGGAAGAGTGGTATAGCAGTCCAGAAAACTAGACACAGCTAGTAAAAGGGCAGGCTGCAAGAGTTAAATATAACAGTCATTAATGAACTGATATTAGATTATAAATCCATTTGGATCTGTCACCCGTTGTGGTAATGACACCCTGCCTCTTCATTTCACTGCAGAGACCATTTCTTCTTAGCAACCTGTAAGCAATTAGAACAAGAGCCCTCGCCACCATGGAATATATCAGAAGATACATAGATCAGAAGACCAGCACATGACAAACTATATACTTGTGGTGCAGCTATTATAAAATATGTAAGAAATGCAATGGGATATAACGTTTTTGGCAGCTGCTGTCAGCTAACAACAAAAATAGGAAAGATAAAAAGCAAGAAAACTAGAGGGAAGACAAAATTTCTGTATCAGAAAAGGAAGGGAAAGAAGATAGTGCCTTTTTCACTTCATGATGAGGTGATCGCTTCTCTTGGCGTTGGTGTAACAACAAGCAGTCCTCACTGTGAACGTTTGGTTCTGTTCTGTTCTCATGTACTCTGGGCCTCCCAAACCTGTTGGTCCTGTGAAAGCAAGCCTTCTGAGAAAATAAGCAAAGAGTTTAGGGGAAAAGTGACACTTTTTACAGCAGCAGAAATAGCTATTGAATTCCAGCTTTGTAGCACTGCCGTACTGTGGTCTGGCAGCTTTCAGAAAGAGAAGCCTCTAGGTCTGGGGTTTGTAAGCAATTTGCCACACTTGTCATCCTTGCTGTATAAAAGTCTTTCCCGAGGGATATTGTTCTAACAAAGTTATCCACTGCGAAGGCCAGCAGCATGCTCATCGTGTCTCAATCAAGGCTGCATAAAGAGGAAAGTCAACCATGCATGTCTATCACCTGGACGATTAGCCTTTCTGACTGCAGACACTATTCTAAAAAGCTAGTCCTCAGAAGCACCTAATTTCTCAGTTGGAAATTATTTCTCTTTGTCTGTCAGAAGCACATAGCAATGAATGTCATCTGAGAACAATATTCAGTGGCTTAAAGCAGAATCAATGCAAATACATCAGAAACATCTTTGCAACCTCTCTTCCACCAAACAAAAAAAATATTGGGCATTTGTGGTATGCAATAGCTAAAAACAACAATAAAAAGAAAGAAGATGAGCACAGCACACTAGTCCACGTGCATCTCCATTTACACTTTTGATACTGCTCCTGTCAGTCCCTTTCACTTAGCCTGTATTCCCTCTGCACCTCATCAGCTGTATTAAATACAAGTATTTTTAAAGAGGGGAAAAAAACCCGCATGGTCAAAAGAAAAGGAAGAATTATTTCCACGGAACTCTTCATAATCACAATACACTGCTTTAGTCTCTGAACTGTACTGTCTCTGATTTATACTAAATTACACCATCCTCTATTATCAGATAAGTTCTTACTATTATCTCATCTGCTTGTGCTCTCTGGTAATTCAAAGAAAAGAAAACCCATGAATTGCAGGTGACATCCTTACAGATCCACAAGTGTAAGGGTCTGATGAACATAACTGATAAAATAAAGCAATTTACACAACATAAAAATTATTGCTTAATCTGCGATAATGACTTATCTACCACCTTGTGTATTTTCTACGAAGGCAAAGTTCTGAGGCAGGCAAGGTCTAAGAATTTCCAGTTCATTCTTACTCTCCTTCCTTCATTCTTTTGTGACATTTTTAACATCTACTCAAAAGAAATTCTTCAAAGAGACCAGATCTGAACCATGACAAAGGCATGTCTAGATGGAGCTAGGAGTAACACTGAAGTTTTTTCAGTCTGAATTGAAAGGTAGATTCACTTCTTTATCTTTTTTGTCTTATCTCTAAGATCAGTAAAACACAAACAAATTGGCTTATTAACGGAGGAAAAAAAGCACAAGCAAAAGCATTTTTATACTATGGGGTTGCAACAGCCTTTACTTTCAAGCTCAACTAAATATCAGCAAATGCAAATTAATGTTTCACTTAATATGAATTTCTTCTTGCCAGTCTATAATCCTCCTCCTCCTCCCCTATATTCTTGAACTTGATGTGGTCTCTGGCAGCTATTTGGTTTGTGTAAATTAAAAGGCACCCCTGCATGACAGAGGTGTTTTTGTTTGACTTCTGCAACCACAGGCTGGGATGTGAGCTGAAGGCATGATTGCTGGGACAGCATGCCCAACGTGCATAAATCAAGACTTATTTTTTTAATTTTTCTTTTTTAATGAAGTGAATTAAAAACTATGGAAGATGCAATGTTGACAATTTTGGAGGCCAAACTCTTTCTCTAAACAGACCAGCTACTGCATAAATTGTATCCAGATCAGTTTACCTATTAACATACATCAGGTCTATTTGACTAGGGCCATTTCAAGGGGCAAGAGGATTGTTTAGTGTCTGTGCCTGTTTAATCTTGGGCTCTCAGTCAAGACTGCTAATTCACATACTAGTTTTCCTGATCTATTTGTCTATTCACTGAGAGACCACCAACAGCCTTCCTTATACTGCTCTGAATCTCTAGCTGTCTGGATTTGAAAATATCAGGTCCTAAAACTTTCCTTTTAAGAAAGTATCTTTCCATACTTTTGCCATTTTGGGATATAATACAAACTATTAAAATGAAACAGGCTCCCATGGTCTCTTTGAAAATTTGATTTCTCTCTGGGGATGCAAAGAACAGAATCCCTGCACATCCCCACACAGGATAAGGCAATTGCCAGAGGTGTCACCCTACACCCCTGCCTACTGTGGGGTGACTGCTGTCCTAAATAATCCTTGAACTCCACTTACCACTGTGTTGCTGTTACGTGTGGTGTTACTGGGTAGATACAAGGGCAACAGATCTGCAAACATCCCCCTAGGCTTCCACAGCCAGGCAAAGGCAGGGTACAATTTACCTTTCCATTCTTAAAATCCCAGCAGCAGGAACACAGAGTGTTCATTAAAAAAAATTTTAATTCAGCATTTGCCTTCTGCTTGTGAGAGTCATACCTGAATTTGGTTCATATTGCTTCAGAAACCAGTCATTCTTACAGAGCCTTACACCCTTTTGCCTTCCATTCAGAAGCTTACTTTGATATCTAGTCCTCAAGAAATGTGCTTCAGATGGCAACATTTACATGACAAATGCTCAATTCAGCTCCTGACTCAGATCTTAGGTATTGTATTTCCACAATTTGCTAAAACATAGCTCGTTATGAGGTATGAAAGGTCAGTCTCCAGAAATTATCAAAATCAATTACCAGCCTTTAACTATTCACAGTTTGAGTTTCTTATCAGCTGGACTTTGAACAACCATTACAAATTTGGACTTGAATCATTTATTTCAAAACAAGTAAGCACGTTGCAATGTAAGGCTGTGTGCATTTTGTCTCTGGCAGTTAGGAGAGACACTCTAAGGAGTCTCTCCTAACACTCCTCCAAGGAGATGAACGAGGGGTACGGATGGGCAGCAGTGCTGTAGGATTAAGGTGTCAGGAACAAGGGAGGGAGAAAGCATGTTACCACAGCTTTGTTTTATCTGTCCTGTCAGGTCATTTGATCCCGGTTTAAGTAATGGACATGCTTACTTAGTAGTGTATTTTTAAAAGATTTCCAAAGGGGCCAGAGAGTTTGGTGAATACTCACAGTAGTAAAAGAACCTAAAAATAAAATTTAAAAAAAAAAAAAAAAGAATTTGAACATGAAGGAGCAAGTTAAACAGAAGTGGAAGGGTGGTTGAGAGAGGTAAAGATAAGTGTAACCTCAGAGAAAGGAAAGCTGAGCTTTGTCCAGAGTCTGATACTTTAGACTCACTTGCTAGCTAAAACATATCCTCTATATCTGTGTTTCCGTATGCTCTAGGACTACCTTGTAGGAGAGACAGATTGGTATAAATCATTGTGTAACATGCAAAAAAAACCCCCAGAAAATCACAAAAAAAACCAAAGCAAAAACTTCCTATGAAAACTCTTAGAGCCTAGAAGGTGTTTTCAGCTCTTACAAACCTTTCTTGAAAAAGTGAGGGGGGAAAAAAAAAAAATACAAGGCAGGCACCCACCTTGTATATTTTCTGTCTAAACAGCAACTTGGAAATCTGTAAGAAAATATTAATAGGCTGCCTCCGTGGTACTGTTTGCAGATCTGTTTAGTCCCCTGACCAAATCTCCACAGTGTAGCCTTGAGAGACAGTGGATGCCGACAATGCCTTAAAACAAGGATTGTCTCATTAATCATCGTTTTGTGATTATTGCCTGAGAATTTAGTGAAGGGAGACCCAGATATATGAGAAGAGCAGTTTCAATTTTTATGCTTTACTGATAACTGATTGCATGTCTTTCCTTTTTCCCCTTTTCCTCCCTTTAGAGGCACTAAAAAAGCAAAACATTTACTGAAGCATATGTAAATCACACCAGAAAAAAACCCACGTCTTCCTGAATGAGAGAAATACCAACATTTAAGATGCAGTACTCGGTCTGGAACACACATTAAGTAGAAGGATCGCAGGTTCAGGAGAGGGGCCACCTGAAGGTGCAGTGATGGTGAGAAAAGCATCCCAGCTAATGGAGGTGCAACAGCAAAACTGAGATAAACAAGACATCAGTGGCAGTTAGGGACAATAAGATGAACATCAGAGACATGGATAGGTAGATGAAAAATATTTGTGAATCATTTCTGGGAAGAAAACAAAAAGAAGAGGATCTGGATTTGGATTTATAGGCTTTAATAGCATGACAGCAGCTATTATCATGGGTAATGAGTACCATGGATATGCAGTTTGTTGGAATTTCTGTAAAAATGTCTATGAACCCTGAAAGTTTCACCATCTGCATGAATTCATGTACTCAGAGTGTTTCGGTCATGTGGTTCATGAGATGAAAATGTTCCACACACTGCTTTTGTCAAGGGTAAGCGTAGGTAAATGGAGTCTGCCACTTACAATTTGGCCAACACAGTTAACCTACTTTCATTGCTTTGCCTTGAGCACAAAGCTGGTGAATTCACCTACTGCTATGTTCCTCCCTGCAGCTCTAACCTACATCATTCACATTAGTGGAAGTACAACCTGAATTATGAAGAGTGACCGGCTAACAGTGTACTGTTTCAGAAGTTAACCATCAAACTGTGATGAACACTTACAATACCAATGACATACACAGAAAGTTCAGGATCATCCTTTTGCCCTTGCCCTCCAACCTCCACGCCTCCAAGATCTCTTTCACCCCCTCCCCTCCAAAGGACTTGCTTTCTTCTGTTACTGAAGAAACCAATATTTAAGCAACAGTTTTCCCCACCTTTTTAATCTGACAAATCATGGAGAATATTTCTGTGGCAAGTAACTGTGATGAACTGCTCTGTACAGTAGATTGAATTCTTCAGTAATAACAATATTACATGCAGAAGCTTTTTGGACTACTAAAACCATGTTAAAAGCAGGATGACACATGATTTACAGTCTTTGATGCTGAGCTTCCATATTGCTAGTTTCATGAACAATGTTGCTTTCCAGAAAAACAGTGGAGTAAATAGTTGTGCTGCAGTTCTTTGCTAAACTTCTGATCCATCAGTGTATCTGGCATTCAATCAAATAGGCTTCCCTTGATAGCCCTATCTCTCAGTGGGACAGTGTTGCTTGGGTGGAGCTTTGTGAAACAGCTGCATATTGCACTAGCTCCAATACCTGTTTCATTGAAAGCAGAATCTGAGTGTCCTGAAAATTGCTTAGCAAATAGGACTTGAAATCAAAGTGAAAGCAGTCTTATGCCTTAAGTGAGACACATTTTGGTACCCAGCAGGGGACCAAAGAGTAGTTCCGAGTCATTATTTTAGTTCTTTTGAAAGGAACCATGCAGAGGTCCCAAATCAGGTAAGCTCTGCCAGGTCAGTGACTGACAAGACATAGGCTGTGGAGGAGAGGACTTGGGGGAGCACCATCATCCAGTGCCAGAGAACCAGGTACTTGCGTTTCTCTTTGCCCGGCCCAGCTATTACACCTCAAGAGACCTGGGGACACTGGGGATTTCATGACACTGCAATCCAGAAGGAGCTTACAAACCTCCAGGGAACAGTCTGCATCAGGGAACAGTCTGCATCAATTTGTCCTGAAGCCTGAATATTTGACACTTGTAATGTCTTGTCTGCCTTTATATTGTGGGCTGGGATTGGGAGGAGAAAATGATAAGAGGTTTATGTAGAGGAAGGCTAATAATCAGAATACTATTCTTATTCAGCATTATTAGTCCCTACTGAATTAGATGGATCAGCAAAAGATACTTCATTTCTCTGGAGATAAAAAAAGAACAGTCTGAAATCTTGAGGAAATATTGTGCCTATTAGTGTCTATGTAAAAGCCCTAGAAATAATGCTTATAGAGATAAGATGAAGAATAAGAAAATGATTAAGGCAAAAAAGCAAAGGCAAATTTCCCCCTATGTGCTGCTCTGCAATTAACTGTTTGAAGCAATTCCCGATCTCCTTAATCTCAAGAACTATGCTTATCTGTGCATCCAGTTATTTTTAATTTGTACTTCTATTATTACTGCTGCATTATTAATACACCCTGATAAGATAGGAAATAGCTTGGTGGTGTTCTGTTTTAGCAATGCCTTGCACGACATAATAGTCTTTATGATGAATAACTCCCTCCCATCTGAGGAGATTCATGATTCCCACCACTCATGGAGTACAAGGCCCTGGGGGAATCCCGTTTCCTCCTCTGTGTTGCTATTCCATTTCCCAAAAGCAGCCTGGGCCTCCTTGTGTTTATCACATCTGCACACACCGTTATCAATCAGGGTGCATGCCTTCTCCTTCTGTGTGGCCAGGCAATACGCACCCCCAGTGCCTCTGTCAGATCTTGTGCCAGCATATACCTTAGCACTGCTCCTCATAGCTGACAAAAATGCAATGCAGAAGGTATTTTTCTTTGGGGGGGGGGGGCGGGGGGGGGGGGGGGGGGAGCCACTCTCCATCATTTATCAGCAGTCCGCTAGCCATGCTGTTTCCAGAATCTGGTCTCAGGTGCTGCAGCCGAGACAGTCAAAAACAGGTTTCTATTACAAATCAAGATTTGTGTTTGGATAAACTTCCACCAGAAGTGGGGAAGATATTAAAGCAAAATAATTATGCTCACACTGTACAGTTTGAAATACATATGTCATATTTTCTGTGGGAAAAGGGGGCAGGGAAGAAAGGATCGACATTTTTTAAGTTTTCCCACATATAAGTTTCTGTAATGGAGTATGTACTGCTGTAAAGGTTACTGTACAGCTCTCCTCCTGGCATTTTAATACACACCACATTTTGACACCACATCTTTTTCTAACTAAGCATCTCCCCTTCAGTACAAGCATTGTGAATTGAGTAGATCTGTGGAAAAATCCAGCAGCAATTAATATGGATGAGATCAACCCAGATCTACAGAAATGCAATAGAGCCTCACAGATATCTAAATAATTTAATGTAAAATGCTGCTATTTGTATGAGCATTTTCAATCACCTCATAGGACAAAAAAGATCATGCAGTGTTATAGGAGGACTGAGCTAGGCAAGAACAACGATGTTATTTTTGATTAAAATCCATGACACATTACTGGGAATGTCTTCAGGGAATGTTGAGTTCTCCCTCTTAAAAAAAAAAAGTGCTAGTTTATAAATAAAAGCAAGTCTATAGCTAGTTAGCCTCTTAATTTTTTCAGATATAGCTTTTTGCTATATATTCCCACTGTACTGGTGCGGAGGGTCAGATTAATATGTTTATACACACACACACACATATATATGCACCTATATATATTTGTAGATACAAATGTTCACACCGTATGTATAGTGTGTATTACACATATACCTGCTCATCCAGCCATCGCAGGTGCACCCACTCTGTTTCACACTTCTGAATGCTACAGGAGAAGTATTGAGGATCACAGGCCTTAAAAATATATTAACCTACCTCCTGATTTTTTAAGATTAAACAGGTCAATGATTTCAAACTTTGTTTTCACCTTTATTTTATAGAAAGATTCTTTCATAAAGAAAAATGGGAACATTAAAGTATTGCTTTTCATATCTGGCACTTCATACCTCACTATTCAATGAAAAATGCTAATCACTTTAGCAACAATATAGAAAAAAAAGTCTATTTACGTTTGGAAAATTAAATGGCATTTGGAATTCAGAATCCACTAATGAAATGTTTCCAAATCCCAAGCCACACTGCCCACCTTTCTGGGAAGGAGTCCTCACTGAAAGTGATTCACAGGTCACTTTACAGAGCAATGAGAATATGGGCTAGAGGCTCTAACCTAATGGATGTGCACAATGCAAACAGCTTTACAGATTCATCCTGGCATAAGTACAGCTGAACATCTCTGGTCTTTAAATCAATAAAGATCAGTCCAATTTTCCTTTGGTTTGCATAAGGCCAAATACGCAAAAGGCTGCTTGGTCTTTTTCTTTGAAGATCTGTTTGCAGTACGCAACCTGCTCAATTGCATGCAGGTCTGCTTGACCAGACCTGGGTGCTGTATAGCGAGCCTCCAAAGTTTCTTAGACTGGAAAGCAGAGGATGCAGACTTGCATCTGGAGGAGAGATGCAAGTATCTAGAACTTTCTGCAAGCATCTGGTTACTGTATCTCCCAGTAGTTGGTTTTATATTAAAGGTTCAGAGCAGAACACAAGGAGTGACTGTGTTCCTACTCAGGGAGAGATTCATTTCACCTTACTTCAGCCAGCCAAAACACAGATATCTTATCTAAGGCAACTGTCTAGGCTGCCTCTGTAATCAATTGTAAAAGAAAGAAACATCTGCTAGGCAAGTCAGCACATCCTAATGTATGTAGCACTTCTCTCCATTCCTCCATGGGAGGAATTCATATGACCAGCCTAGATCAGAAGAGTAGGGATCAGTTCACTTAAGCTAGCAACATGAATCGCAGCCTAAGGAAGTGCAATAATGGAGGCACTAAAGAGAGAGGAAAAAGATAAGGAGATAATTACTTGGAGCGTGGAGAGACAGGCTTCTCATAAAAGACGCACAAAAAATGGACAAATGTCTCCAGAGAGTTATTCTCAAAAATGGGTTTGATTCCTAAAGGAAAAGGCAAAAAAGGGGAAGATGGTGAATGAGAAGAGATATATCTAATGGTATTCTTAGTATTAAAACACAGTTCACACTAGGCTTTTCCTCAGCTGAGCTGGTTATCTGTTTAAGTCAATGTTGTACCAGAGAAATGAGGTAAAGCCTAGACCTTTAGGATAATGGAAAGCAGAAGAACTTTGCAGCTGAATCAAGAGGCTCAGCTGAATCATTAGCCCACGATGTTACAGCAGTGCTATAGCGGAGGCTCCTGCAGCGTCACGATCCCGCCTGCACCACTGAGCACTGCTCTCGGACACATGCTGAGAGGAGTCAAACACAAAAGGAAAAGGCTGGGAGGAGAAGAGCTTTAGGAAGTTTTAAAGAAAAAAAAAAGTAATAAGGCCTACGGCTGAGTGCTTAAAGTAGAGTGCCTGCAATTTGCATAAGATCTCAGAAAACTTACCATGATCCCAGGTTCAGCAAACTATTCAGCATTTAAATTCCTTCCTCAGCATTGTCTGAGAAACAACTTTGAAATTTTCAGTTTCTTTCATCTTGACTTTCCTGATTTATACTAACCTCTTCTTCATGGATTTAAAAATAAATTTAATGGGGTGAGAGATGTAGGGGGAGAGGGCAGGGAAGAAGGGAAACATTTCAAAAAGTACTACTGAAAGTCTTAGAAATGAAGTGGAAGTAATTAACTAGAACTATTATAATGACCAAAAAATATCAACCAGCAGTACAACTTAAATTGAAAAACAAAGGAAATGAAAATACAATAGCTCAGAAAACGTTTGAGGAAATCAAAGTACTAAAAAAAATGAGTTTTTATGTTCTAGAAAAAAAACAATAATTTTAATTCATATTGATAACCTCCAATGTTTAAGAGATTTTAAAATGTGGCCACTGTACTGTCATACTATTTTAACAACCTAAGAATATCTATAAAGCATAGTTAATAGGTGACCAATATTGAAGATTTCTGTAGCTTCGTTAGGTTGATAACATTAAAACAGCCAAATTAATTGACCCATATGGTTTTGTATTAGGCTCCTAGCCAACTAGATGTCTACCAATTATGGTCATTCCTGCCACTAAGTGACTTCAATCAAGAAAACAGTCAATGAACCTAGAAACCCTAGATTGCTGGGCATATAGTCACACATCTGTGACAGTGCAGAGGGTGCCATATAAATAAAGTCACTTAGGAACGTACAAAACCTAGCAGCACCAGCCTGAAGTGATTTAAGCAAGCTGATTTTCTTTTGATCCTCAAAGTTTACAGGAAAATTCATCAAAACAGACCAAGGTAAACAACACAAAACTAGGCTTTAGAGCTCTTTCCCCGAGTGAACTGTACTATAAAAGAATCACAGACACACAGACAAGAAACAGTATTAAAGTCAGGTGCAGCCTTTTTCAAGTTTTGTCTGTCCAGTTAAATTCTACCTGGAAACCTCATCTACCTCTTGTGTTCACAAGCTCACTCATCAGTAGAATTTCTGAACACACATTGGAAGAGGTCACTGAAGGGAGGAACACCTTTTTTTTTTTTTAATTGTTGGAGGCAAAAAAGAAGTTTAATGAGCAACAGTCTGTTATCCAGATCTGCTAGCACCAATAGCTGGTGCTCAGATTAGGGTACTAGTCTTCCTCTATAAAGTATAGAAAGAGATGCTTGTTTTCCAAAGCCACAAGTTTCATTTAAGGCCTATAAGTCACTCTCTAGAAAAACCTCACTTTCTGTCTTGCTGTTTTCACACATCCTCCACCCTCTCCAGTGAAAAGAGAGGTGTCTGCTGGTTTGAATGGTGGCTTTATTTTATGGAAAATCAGCAGAGGTGAAGGAATTAACAGAAGACAAAATACCTTAATATCATGCTTGACCACACAGTGCCCAGATGGGTGCAGCACTCCTAACCATACAGCAGCACTGCTCCATTTTGTGGAGACAGCAACAGTATTCTACCTTCAATTTTCCCATTTCAGATGTGAGCCTACTTCTCAGTGTCTGCCTCCATTTACCTGCTTGCATCTGCAGTGCTCCAGGAAACCATTACACCAGCATCCACTTACCACAAGCTCCTCTGGTCCTTGCCAGCTGATCCTGGGAATCACATTATCAAGAGTAACAGCTTGTCAGGCCAGGAACTGTAGAGCTACTTCCTAAGCTTTTAACAGCTTGCAGGTGGGCCAAAATGGACCCACTGCCTTTAAACTGGCTCATTAATAGGTCGGGGCAAGACCTGATCTTCTCCTCTTAAAGGGGCTGGCTAGATTGCATGGCAGAAATGCAGCCCTGCTTCTCCACACAGGAATTCTCTCTTCCATCATGTAAAGTTTAGGCAACAGGCCAGCTTTTCCCTTAGCAGGCTTGATTGATATGTGCTCCTAGCTCCCATGAAGTAGCAGCTTCTGCACTTTCAGAGAAGGAACAGCAGTTATGGCCATTCTCTAAATTGTGGAAACATGACTGCATAGAAATCTCCTTAATATATGTCTGTCTTTAAATCTCACCACCAACTAACATGCAATCTGAGACTCCTGGCATGCCTGGGTTGGTACTTTCATATCCAGGATAAGCTTTACCTTAGAGAAAGACAAATTAAGTGTGCATAGAAAATATGATTGAGGGAGGTAAGAGATTATTGTTTATAGTAATTCATCCAACGTCTATTAATTTCACCTTTTTCTTAAAGCAGTTTGATGTATTAAGATTCCTCCCAGAAAAGCACACCTAGCAGGAATCTAGCCAAAGAACATGAACGCATCTGCCAGGTCCAAACAGTACATTGGTGAGGAAAATCCCAGTTCTGAGCAACTCTGGAGGGCAAAAGGCCATCTGGATTTCATTCCAAATGGAACTAGCTATTTAATTTGTACAACAATCATGTTGACAACAAAGATGAACACATATGTCTCCTTTAAATGCCTCAAGGAATCACCCTTTTTTTTTTTTTTTCTCTTTTCAGTAACCATGATAACTTTGGGCAAAACCAGCTTTCATCTCAGAAAATGTTTTCTGTGGTAAAGGGTTTAAAATTGCATTTGTAATCTAACCATTAATGTTTTCCCCCTATACACCTGAGTGATGAAGGAGAGAGAACCTCTTCTGATTCTCTCTGAAAAACCTTGAAGATGGATGGCAGTGAAGTGAAATGCAGAACAAATTTTTCAAGTTGTGCTTCATTTTTTGCTGATCTTACCACAGGTTTTCATAAACACCTGCCTAATGTATATCATAGCTTTGCCAAAAAAATCCTCACATCCACCAAGCAGGCAATCAAAATGCAAAGTCTGATGGCGGAAAAGGAGGTTTCCTGAATCTTTTGGACTTAATCAAGATGCGTATCAATTTTGTTCTCTTCAAATTAGCTTTGCAAATCACATAAGTCTTAAAAGTGTCTCTTTACTTTCCACTGCACTGATACAAAGAATTGACACAGCTGTTGAAAACATCTTTTGACAAAGACTATCCAAATCATGATTCATATAGGCTATAGCCAATAGAATACTTACTCATTATTAACACAGGATAATGTGTTATACCTTGGATTAAAGCATGTCAAGGCCAATGCAATAATTGTTGCCCTAGTTAGTGAAAAGTCCAATAAACTATTTTAAGGCAGTGGATAGCTGAAACGCTATCAGTTTGCAAACCCAAAGCATTGGCATACACTTCTGGCAGTCAAGCATTGGAACAGGCTGCCCAGGGAAGTGGTGGAGTCACCATCTCTGGAAGTGTTCAAAAATCATGTGGATGTGGCGCTTCAGCACATGGTTTAGGGGACATGGTGGAGCTGGATTAATGGTTGGACTTGATGATCTTGAAGGTCCTTTCCAACCTTAGTGATTCTGTGATTCTGTTTCTGCCAAAAGACAGTTCTGAATCTATTCTGAAACCTGAACTGCTTGGGCAGCAGGGCTTTCTTCACTGTTACTTTTGGCATACAAACAAGAAACAGCACAAGTGGGGAAGCAGGGACAGAAAGAACAAGGAGAAGAAAAACTTGAACAAATGTTGGTACTGTAGGACAAAGAAATGCCCTTGAACCGAGGAAGAAATGAGACACTGAAGTCCTAGCTGAAAGGACTTGGTGGAGTAAGAAGGAAAATTGCCTTTGGTGGCTTCTCTCTGTTGGCATTCAAGATTTTGTATTTCCTTGTAAAGGAACTGAATTGCATTAACAACACCTGACCCATTCCCTTCATAATCTACTGCAAAGCACTGCATCTTGACTAGCCACTTGGATCAAAAGGATAGTAGCGTGTTTTATGATCAATATACAAAGTGGGATGGTATGACATAAGACCATCTTATGATTTTTAACACTGATACTAACACTGCCTTTTTTAGGCCAAAGACATAAGACTCTGCCCATTAATCATCAGTGGTATTCTGCCTTTGTGGACCTCCTGCCTCCAAAGAGACAAGGAGTATCACACTTCCCACACAAATGGGTTCTCCTTCACCGAACAAGGTACTCACCAGCTAGCCTTTACAGTAGGAACCTTCTGCAGAGCTCGGGAAAATAGATACCAGCTCCCAGAGACGTTCACAAAAAGTCAAAGGAATGACACAACTGAGAGTCTCCAGAAATCCTCTGCTGTTTTTGTGGAGGCACTTTCAGGTCAGACAAAACCTTTCTCATGCTTCTAGATAGCATTTTATGCAAATCAGTGTGAGGAAAAGGTAAGCTGCAGACTAATGCAAAGTGAATAGTAGATTTTAGGCTTATTTCAATCAAATATTGTGCTTTAATGGAGGACTAAGTTCTTACAGCCAGGCACTAAAAAAATATTTCTAACTGAACCTTCTTTAGTGTGTGACACAGATCCTCAGGAGAAAGGTGCATGACTCAGGTATCACACCGCTGATCTCCTACCATCATTTTGCAGGCATCCCTGGCATTTGGCCATGGCTTGGCTCCCATTCACAGCCATTCCCAGCCAGGCTCCACACTCAGCCGCTGCCAGGAGACCGGCTCCCGCTTCTCTCACTCACTTACCAGACTCTCAAAAACCCCTCTCTGTGCTGCTTCCTACCCTGCCCTACACACTTGGAAAGGGCTCCTCAGAAGCATCTGCAGTGTAACCTATTACTCCCTCTTCAAAGATTTTAATAATCTCCTCTTCTACAACACCTACCAAAGCTTGACATGGGGCATCTAATATTAGACTGCTGATGGGTTGAGGACACCACTATCAAGATGACCGATAATACCTCATTGTTTCTTCTTGCTTCCTGTCTCTCTGTCTGTCTGGTCTTCCTCCCTACACTGAGATCATAAGTGCTCTGGGACAGAAACGGATTTTTTTGATCTGAATTTAAACATTATTTAGCGAAATGGCACTGAGCTCTGCAAGTCGGAGTCCTGGTGCTACAGAAAAATTGAAAGTAAACACAATATCACGAATTACAGTCCATGTTGCTAATAGGTTGAAACCTTCCCAAAGAAGGTTCAATGACGACTTCTTTCTCCCTGGTAGAAACCTTTTGCATAAGGATCATTTTAATGCACAAACATTGCTATTTTATTTTCAGATTAATAATTACCAACCAACAACAAATCACACCAAAAAATAATATATAAGGAAAAGCAAACTAATCTCTGTCTAAACATAACAAATACCTCTCAGTGACAGAATTTTATAAGACTACACACAGAAAAATAATAAATGAAAGGAAGCACAGAGACCAGATCCATTCATCCTAAATCCTCTGCCACCTGAAAACAACCTATTTATTAAGGCTGGCAGAAAATTTTTCATACCAGCTATTTTTCATGGGTAATGCAGGATTAAGCAAAACAACATCTTTCACAGAAAGAATTTTGGATTTTCATCAAAAGTATTGGTTTAGTTTTGGTTTTGTTTGACAGAAAATGGAGGCAGGGGAAGGAGGACAGAAGCAGATTGGGG
Organism: Phaethon lepturus; assembly: GCF_000687285.1. NCBI lineage: Eukaryota > Metazoa > Chordata > Aves > Phaethontiformes > Phaethontidae > Phaethon > Phaethon lepturus. The sequence continues at coordinate 91,217 of NW_010542900.1, forward strand.
AACAAATCTAAGCAAACCTTACTAGAATGTCCTTACACTAGTTAATCTAAGTGCAGTCATGGAATAATTCATTATTTCTTCATGGAAAGCTGTTTTGCTCTGTTTCTTGGCCCATTGTCAGAAAGGACAAAACAGACTTAGGGAGCATGTTCCAGAAAATGATGGGACTTGGGGAAACTGCATGTACAGGACAGTGGCACACTCTCTGTGTGTAAACCCGTCAAAAGCAATCTGCCACACTCAGAATATGATGATTCAAAGACAGCAGGGAGAGAAGAAAAAGTGACGCTCAGGCTGTGGCAGTTTACGGAGCAAGACTGTCGCTCAGCCCAAAAAAGAACTCTCTGCTCTCAGGAAACTACTGTGGAGATACCACACTACCACGTGGGGTCAGCTCCCTCTGCCAGCAAATGCAAACCTAAAGCACATGTGTATAGTATGACCCATACAAGCACCACTGTTAATAGATTTGCAACATGGTCACAAACCTTTTCTTTTACTTCAGGGACAGCTTTTTGGAAATGACTGCAACAAAGAACCTGATCCTTTACTACTTTATTTCACTTTGACACTGCTGTACTTCTGCTAGGGTCAATGGTGTATCTAACATCGAAGTAAAATGGTGATTATGCAGTCCCAACATTATGGCTATCATCTTCCTCCTTCTGTGAGGCTGCACTTTAGCTTTCAAATAATACTTCTTCCAAATTCCAGGATGCTACAGTTTGATTTGCAAGGCCTTTTGTAAGCAAGGTGTGAAGCATGCAACGTAAATATATACTCTCTAATTCTCTTCTGAATTAGTCAGTTTAGACTCTTCAGTTGTACCCATATCCATACTGAGCTGCTAATTAACTTTTAAATATGGTGCTGACAGGCAAATCCTCCTAGTCTAACTCACAACAGTTATATGCCTGCACATGACAGCTGAGGAACTCTACAATTTTAAATAAATCATTGTCATCAATTTTACAATGAGAAGTAGAATCTTTGAAATTTCTAGTAGAAATGAAAATATAAAACAGCAATTGTTTGGTGGCAAGTTCATTTTAGAAAGCTGTGAAATGAAATTTAACCTCAAAGTCTAAGCTTTGAAGTACCTGACTTCCTATCCTGCAGCGTCTTGGATACCCTCCTACCTGGCAAACTGACAGCTCTCAGGCTGACACCAAGCCAGCAACATTCAGCGTCTGTGCTGGGGCTCCCAGCCCTATAGCAAAGACCCTGCCTTCCAGGAAGCCAGTCCCAGGGCACTCTGTGCGCAGCTGTCCCCAGGGGTCTCAGGAATCCGGAGTCCTTGGCAAGTGCCAGCCTTCCAGTTCTGGCGAACCAGAGCTTCCAGTAACAGTCATGTTAGAAATTGCCCAGCCCACTCAAACCCGAAGTGAAACAGAGTTTTATCACACTGGGATTGCTGGTAAAACACTAAAGACAAACCAGAAAAAACACTAAGTGACTGAAAATAACATTTGGCTTCCCTGAACCCACTTCCTCCACACGGGTCCATATTTTATAGATTTATATCCTTACAGAAAACACTAAATGAGAGAAAATGCTGAGAAAAGTAACATAGTTTCTAGCATGTTCCTATCAAAACATATGCCAACCGAAATGAACAGAACATATATAAACAAAGCAAACAAAAATTAAAAGCAAAGGTTACCCCATGTGAAGTTTCCCAGCCTGATGGATGAATTACATTGTTAGACTGCAGTTATCAACTTACTATGCCTCGCATCTATTTCTGACATATTAAAATGAAAATTTTGCTACTGAGGTAAACTGGTGGGAAATTTTGATGAAAGTATATGAGCTCTAGGTCGTAATTATAGGATGACCCCTAGAAGAAACCAAAGCGGTGAAAAATTAAAGTCGATTCCAGAAACTGCAGGTTGGACATTTTTTTGCTAATAGAAACGTCATGGGGAAAAAAAAGAATTTTCACTATCTTGATTACATAAATTTACCTAAGTTGGTTTTCTACATTGGAGAAGGATGCATTAAAACATTTTTTAAAACCTCTTAGTTATTTCTCTTATACTCTGATAGCTACAGGATGGTAAGTCTAAGCTGAAAAGAAATATCCTCCTTGATTGGCTGGACTACAAAATTTCAGTTTTACTTGCACAGCTGGAAAGCCTGGAGCCTGTTCTGGTACATGGTGTTGACAGAGAAGCAAGTCATAGGTCTGTTTGGGCACATTGCAAAACTGTTTCCCAAACCCTGTCCACTGGAAACCAATGATTAGAGGAGGAAGAAAGGTTCAGATGAAGCTTGCAGTGTTTTGATAGACCTATGTGTGCCTGTGTATGTGTAGACCCTTTTCTTGGGAAGGGTGAAAACAGATAGGAAAAATGCCCACACAGTTCAACAAGGGAAATTAGTCCCTTGTTTTCATGAACACATCCTCCATTACTCCTCCTTGGAATTTTTTTTTTTATTCAGATATAACCTGTCCCAAGCACAGAAAAGTAAGAATCCTGAGAGGATGGCTTCTATTTTAAATATTTTCCATAGCAGCTTCTTACAACAAAGAACAGGTTCAAGCTTGCTCTTCCTGCCACTAAAGTCAGAGTACGCATCACTACTTTTATAAGATCATGACAGATTTGTACCTTTCTTCTGACCTACCAGGCTAGAGGAAAGGAAGGTAGCCTTATGTGGAGGGAATCCCTGTGCAAACAGGCTTTAAGTCATCCGTGAAAGTAATAGCATTGTTCTTTGGAAAAGAAAAAAAAAGGAACTGCACAATGTAAGAAACTGAGTATCCAAAATCAGCAATCACCTACCAGGCCAGAGGAAAGGAAGGGAGCCTTATGTGGAGGGAATCCCTGTGCAAACAGGCTTTAAGTCATCCGTGAAAGTAATAGCATTGTTCTTTGGAAAAGAAAAAAAAAGGAACTGCACAATGTAAGAAACTGAGTATCCAAAATCAGCAATGAAAATTCTGAAGCCCATCCTATGTTCAGCACTGCTAGATCATGTATTACAATTTCTCTTCTAAACACGAAGATTTTCACCAAATTCATTGTCACTGCTTAGTAGTCAATGAATATGGAAAAGCTACGCACACAGATGCTTACATAAAAGACTACCTTGATTAAAGCAAACTGCTGTCCTCAGCAGCTGCACACATGTACTCCTATGCTTTCCGTTTGTGACAGGGAAAAAGGAAAGGCCATTCAGACAACAAAGCAACAGCAAACTATATAGCCACCTTCTTCATTATAGGCTTCATATAGCCTCAACCATTTTCCATTATAAGTATGCACTTAAACAGCATCGCAAGAGGGTATGATTATGCAGAACAGGCGGAAATAACATGACAGAAGGAAAAAGGAGCAATTCATCATTATTAGCATAGGCTTTGTTCAGGTACATGGCCCAGCCTTGTCCCGACTCTACTGGAAGGAAAGTCAGGAAATATGAGCCAGAAGCAAATTACACTGTGTCCAGCCAAGACACCAGCCTGGACAGCAAGGGGGTCAGGAGCCCAGAATATGCCACAGAAAGCAACTGCTACACAGTTTAAACAGGGCCAGAGATGAGCTGCTCCAGAAACCCTAGCAGAATGGACATTATCTCAGCCTATACTACTGTGGTCCCAGTGCAGGTGCGTTTAGTGAAGCTGGGCCTTGAAATGTATTACCACTGCACAGGTAGGTCTGGCTGTGTTCAAGTCAACTTCAACTTTATTAGAAGTTCACTTGCATTAAGTAACTTACGTTGTTAGGCCTTTGTACACGTGTTCAGGGACCAACTGCCGTAAGGACATGGTCTTCCAGTTCCCTCAATGTTTTATGTGATCTTCTCCCAAAGAAAACAAGTGTTTTAATGATACTCGCAAGGCCTACCTTGCCCAAACCAGGGGTGTCTTTCACTTTGCTGATTGCCCTTAACAAACATGGTGGTGCAGGAGGTGGGGAAGTCTGAAGGATACTGCTGAAGCTGGTAGAGAAGAGAGGAGATTCAGGAACAGGTGATGCAGAAGGCCTGTGCTTCTTCTTTTTGGAAGACAGGTTCAGTTTCTGAGCAGCTCTGTAGGAAAAATGACAAGAGTAAGCTAAAAGAAATCCAAACCCATCAACATAAGCAGTCAAGAATGAATAAAGGTATTTATCAGGTTACTATTTATGTAAGATCTCATTTTTACCTCATTGATCCCAACAGCTTCATAATTCTGGTTCTTCACTCATTATTAGTAGTTTAACGCCACTGACTTCACAAAGTTGCTCCAAATTTACACAGTCTGCATTAAGCAGGGTCACAATCAGGCCTCTGTCACTATCTCATTTGTTGAAACAAATCAGTCTGCAAGAAGGCTCCAAAACCTCCAATTAAATCAATGAGCTATATGGCAATTTCTGTTCTAAAATTAAGTTCAGTTACCAAATAGTTCACACAGAATTGTGTGTCATTCATAAGACTGTAATTAGAAAATGAATACTTGTGTAACATTTGGATGTAAGCAGCCACGGTTAGGTTAATTAGTATTAAATGCTTAGGTGAATTTGCTGAGATGTAAGAAGCCTTGCACTAGCTGTTTTAAATTTTTATCAACTCTTAAAACATAAGCCAGTCTAAAAACTGCACAAATGGTGACCAATGAAAATATTACTGTTTGCAATGAGATGAAGACAATCATACCAACTACAGCTGCACTAACCACTAAGCAGAGAAAAGAATGAAGACTGTCTTTAATACTACAGTATTCTTAGATAAGAATGCTGAAGTTTGTATAGACTCTGATTAAAAAGCTAAGCTTTTCTGGAACAGAAAGATTCAGTACTTTTGTTTTGCAAAATGTTTTCTTTTGAGAGACAATTCAACATTTAGCCTTTGTTTCAACACTTGTGCATTCTGCACTGCTCAGGGATAACGTTAATCTTAATCATGCTGCCCCACGGTTTCCCTTCTGTAAAACAAGCACTTAAAATGGAACGGGTCAGCTGGAGCACCATCTCAAAGGAGACATGGATATAACAATTCATGAGGCTACTTTCATGTTGTTTACTTTGGCAGACAAATTGACTTAAGTGACTTAAGATAGGTATAAAAGTAGTCTGTGCTGACAGTAGCTCCTCTTACCAGTATGTATTCTTTTAGCCTATGGCAAGTGCAAAGCCATTCCAGGTAGATTAGTTTTTAATAAAAGAAATTTAATTAATAAAATATATTTTAATTGACCTGACACAGAATTATGACTCAGAAGTTTCTGTACCATCTCCTTGTCCTTGTTCTTCCCCTTCCCTCTGGCCTACAGACCGCAGTTCACAACCTGGCCCTCTCTTTTAAAAGTCTGCTTTTTTTTTTTTATAGAAAACATAATCAAAATGTGTTGGTCAAAACCAAAGCAAAAAGCACCAAATTTTTCTTTTCCTAGCAACATTTCAATGGTTTGAGAGGATTCAATGATTTCAGCTTCCACACTGTCCATCACTAATGCTTTTATGAAGTTGTCCATGCTGAATCAAGATTTTCTGTATGTCTCAGCTTCACTATAAAATTATTTTAAGCAAAATCTTGCACTATGTGCATCAACTGAAAATACAAATGTTGGCCAAACATACTGAAAAATTTACTCCTGTGGTCAAGCTCAATAGTCCAGTCTTAAATATAGGCAGTGGCTCCACGCACTCTGGTCATTTATCTGGTCTCATTGTCTCACCTCGGGTGAAAATACATTTCCTAAAAAACTTTTTCTAAGTTGACTGACAGAGCCATTATCCCTCTTGCCACTAAATGCTTCTCCAGCATTTAAAGTTCCTTTTACAAAGCTGATAGTGTAATACAAACCACTTTTTGACCCAACCAAGCCCATAGCTGGCATTTTCTTAAAGAAAAAGCATTGTTGGAGGTACTTGGCCTTTTCAAAACCTTGGAACTGTATTCTAGTTGGAAAGTTATAACCTTTGAGATTGCATTGAAATGGAAGAACCTGCATTTTCCTTTACATTTTTGGCCTGCAACTGGCAAAATGTATGAAAAAGCAATGAACTATATCTCACAGCTTCATGGGGTTTTCTTTTTTCCCTCAAGGAGCGAAAATCAATGCATGGAAGGCTAGAAAATCATTTACAAGCCCTATCAGACTTGACTGGATTTTGAAGGGGATCAAAAAGGCAATAAGCCTCAGGTAATTTCCAGAGCACTTAACTGGGAAGAGAAGGGTTTTTTAATGAGATGTAGACTGCAATATAACACAAACATGTACAGTGTGGCTTTCTTGTGAGCACATTTGCGTAAGAAAAATCATTCAGCTTGGGTGGCTAGCATTGCTCTGAAGACAGTTGGTCATGCAAGCTGAAGTTGATTTGGCCCTGTGATCTAGCATAGGAGGTTAGAAATTCTCACATTTTACTTTTCAAGGCAAGTCAGATGCCTGGCTCTCCCATGCAGACTCTCTGGACTGCCAGACTTCTCAAGCAAAGCACCAGGCTAGACCTTGGGGGACCCAATGCTGTTGAGGCTCACAGCCTGCCCAGCCCAGCCAGCAGCTGTTTAGACTCTGCTCTCTTACAGGAGACAGCTAATTTGTTTTCATTTAATATCTAGTATAATAGGATGCTGGTTTCCACTTGAGACTATGCATACTTACTGCAGTAATGGTAATGATGGCAGCATGCCTTTATGTATTGACAACAAGCTGATCATACTCCAAGTTACATTACATCCCACTTGAGCCAAGTGATATCAGCTATGAACTATGCAGGGGTGCGCAGCGGGCTCCAGTGCAATGCAAACCACTTCACCGCTGTGTGCGGTATGGCTGCGGTAGGGATTGTGTCCACATATAAGACATACAAGAAACTCGATCCAAATTAAATTTTTGAAGTGCATAATTTAAACTGCATTAGATCACTGTGTGAATACTCTCAATCACAACAGAAGTGTCTTTAATGTCGTTTTACTGAATTATCTTCCAAAGTAACGCAGATTTAATCCAGTTTAATGAATGTACTTTGGATTCGCACCTTCAGTTAACATGGATTATTTTTCCTGAGAGTTCCGACGTAAACAAGCAGCTGGAGACTTTTTGAAAGCTTACAAGATTTGTGGCAGAGGAAATAATCACAAGATCAAGATCTAAGATTGCAGAAGGGGTGTTAGAAAGCTGATTAAAGTTCAATCCAAATAAAACTGATGGATTGCTGGCAGGAAAGGGGAACTGCTTTGAATGACTTATGAACTGATCCATAGCAATGACTGAGGTAATTTCTTGAAAGGACATTCTCTGCTTTTTGTTTTTTAAAATACAAGTTCAATAAGGTATACTTTTGGGCAGTCAGAATGCTTTTCACCTCCTACTTATGCAGAAATGGTGATTATTTTTTTTTGCCTTAAAACTCCATGGGCAGGCTGGGATTTTCTAACACTCATTGCAGAGCTAACTCCCCTACGCTGGAAGCCATTGCATGACTGATATGAACTTTTGGAAAGTTGAAGATCCTCTGTGGGATTCATTGAAGAAATGGAAGTAAACCAGCTGAGGCACTGGTAATTCTGAGCCATGAGGGGCAAAGTATGCTCTTTGGAAACTCATCTAGAGCAATAAATGAACAGAAATCAATTAAATAATCCTTTTTTAACACAGAACAAAGGCACTGCTAGGGGTGATGCAAAGATCTTTGCTAAGAAAGTTATTCATACTACTTGCAAGCAATACAAGAGTACAGTTGATGAAACTCTTTAGACAAAATAAAAGGCATTATGAAAAGTTCTGTAAATACCTTGCTTAGAGAAGTCACTGGGTAATGGTTACAGTATAACATACATAAGGAAACACTGTGGAAGGAACAGTTTGAAAATTAATGATTTCTAAATTAATTTTCGCTGCTCACAAAAAGCAACTCGAAAAACTGAGGACAAATCCATGTATCCTCTTGTTACTAAGCAATAGTCAGGTGAGAAAAAAGCACAATCACAAAAAAACCCACAAACCAAACCAAAACTGTGTGATACAGCACTTCAAGAAAATAACAATAAATAAAGTCTCCCTAATACATAATGCTCACATACAATACATAATGTTCGCATGCCTCCAGCTCAAATAGAGCAGACTGAGACCTCAATTGTCATAAGTTCATATAAGATCATGAACTCAGTGAGCCTGGCTATGCCAACTCATGGCATAATTGCTTCCTCTCGCTTAAGTAAGAAAACAGACACTGCTAATAAAATTCAAGGGACACCTATTTAGCTTGATAAAAGAAACTATTTTTTCACAAACATATCATCCAAGGAAAAATTAAAACTTTAGGACTCACTGTCAAAGTAGAGGTCAGTAAGGCCAACAGGTTCATTAGATTCAGAAGGGGATTAGACATTTAAGTGAATAATTAAAATATTATTCACACTTATGTCAGCAAAGATCATTGTTGATAAGTAACACTGTCTCCCATGGTTCAGTACCTGACATGCCCCTTCACCATTGACATCTGAAGAAATTTTGTTAGGTGCATATCTCTGTATAATTATTCATTATTGGATTTTCATATTACACTATGATGCATCCAGTACTTATCACCCTTGGAAACAGAATTCCAGATCATAGGGGCCAGTGAGCTGGTATATCAGTTTCTGTGTCAAAATAAAAATTGAAAATATGCTCGCTTTCATATCATATTTTCCCCAGAGAAAATGGCTCTGAAGCTGTGGAGGCTAAACAGTCATGTACTAGCTAAATTTAATGTAAATATTCGCAATTTTCTTTAAAATTAAAAATCTATTTTTCTTCTTTATTTGGAGGCAGAAATTTCATTTTATAAGATAGCTACTCTCTGTTGGGTTCACCGTTCAAGGAGTAAGGTATGAAATTTATCTGTGCAAGGGAAAGCTTACCAGAGGATGCACTGGTTGGACAAGCCCAAAGGAGATTAATGATCTTCCCTAGTAATTAAAACACTATCTTTACGTAACCAAAACTGCTTTTCCTGCTGTACCTTAGTGCTGGGTTGGAAAATAGATGGAAGTTTAGCTTGGAAATCAGTCGCCAGAACAAACTTCCTAAGCATATTTGTGCAGGTACATCACTCATTATAAAATACACCTATATTTGTGACCAACACTGTTGGTTACCCAGCGTGAAACATTCATATCCTATGGTCTCAATTTGGGCACCTAGAAGTAAAAGACATCATTGCCCAGCCTCACCTTCAACACAAAAGCCCTACCAATATTTTTTTTTTTAAACATCAGCCATAATTCTTTCTGTAGTAAAAGTAGAAATTCTTGACTGTCACCTAGTAAAATGTAGTCTGCACAGTATTTTAGTTAACTGATGGAATGTCAAACAAAAATATACTGGAAGCCTGCCATTAGTTTTCATTATTTCCAACTGAAATGTTTGCAAATATGGGTTCACGATGTATTTTCTGTTTTGGGCAAATATGTTTATATAAAATGAGTCATCACATTATATAGGTCCCTATCTAGCTGTAAGGTAAAAACCAATGGGATATAGCAAAATTACAATCATGCAGGCTTTTTTTCCTATGAGAAAAGTCAGTCTTGATTTTCGGTCACACAGGGTCACTCAACAGTTCCTTCTTCTCGAGGATCTTTAGTTACTGAATTACATCATTTATATGCTGCCTATACAAACTGGACACAGGGCACTAAATGGGATGTTCACATTTTCTAATTATAGGGATCTAGCCTAGCTTCTCTGAATCACCAAAAGTGACTCCCTTTCTCCCAATCGTCTGTATAGGTGATGCAGGCTACTAAGGTGACATTACAGCCAGGTTGACCTGAGCACTACCACCGAAATGGGAGGCCCCATACCCACCACTGCCCTGTCTGCATACTTCCTTTCCCTTCCCCGCTTCTTTCCTCACATTCATTTTGGCTTTGCTGCTACCACTTTAACCACCTGAACTGGCTCGTGCCAAAGGGTGCTCTAAATCATACTTACTTGACATGGCTAATATTCCTGAATGACTATGGCAAGAACCTCCCTGACCTTAAAATCTGAGGCACATGGTACTAAATGTGGTTTAATGCAAAATGTCATCTATCTATTTGGAGGGCAATGATCTGGTCAGGAACCATGGCTCCCTTTGCGCCATGCCTTTTTTTGCATCTTCTAAAGCAAAGAGTACAGAGATGCTTTACAGGGTGTTTAACCAACGAGCTAACAGCCGTGCTCTGCTGCAAGGGGCCAGGTTGCCACTCCACCATCTGCAAACCAGGGATACAACCTGAGAAGTATGCTCCATGGCAGAGCGAGAACAACCTCCAAGGGCTTCCTCTCGTACCTCTACATAGAACAGTTTTTTTCATCCCGACTAAAAGCAAAAAACCAGCAACAAATTGTGCAGTTGGCTTGCCATGTCCCTTCCCAGCCCACATTCCCTGCCTTACAACAGGACTTATGAGCTATGAACAAGAATCAGGGCAACTTTACTTCGCTTTAATTCTCTGTGTGGCCAAACCCAGGGCTGTGGTGTTGCAGCCTAGTAAGACATGTAAAGAATGAATTAAGAAAATCTCAGAGGAACATTTCCTGGATGTGTAGTTCCAGTAAGATTCTTAGTAGTTGTGTTTAATTATTTTACAATGCCTTTAAAATCTGGAGATAATTTGAGCTTTCTGCTTATGCTGTAGAAGGTATAATAAACATCCCTCTAATGCCCAGTAAACACTTGCCCCTTATTGTTCTCTTTATTTTTATGTATGCATTCAATTTCATAGCAACAATAAAACTGTCCCAGGCTGCAATCTTTCACTTCTTGGGTGGTTAATTCAGATGTTTTGGACACAGTGCCTTAGTGACTGTGCTTTCCCCTGGAACTGTATCGTAACTGTCCAGAAACTCATTATTTTTAACTTAATTCTAACAGACTCAAAATAGGGCTTTGAACTTTATTCAGGACAGGTCTTATACAACCTGAGGCTTGTTGCACACAGACAATCTTAGAGAAATTAACTGCTCAGACTTGCTTTTATATCAAGTTCAATTTTGTGTAAATCACTGGCAGCAGAGCTGCTCCTAGGTTGCACCAAAATGAAGATGATGAATGTGCTTGAAGACCAATAGCTTAATGAGACGCTCAAAGTCCCACACAAGTATATATTGCAGGACAGAGGGCTCATATTCTACACAGCTGTTATTTGGGTGAAACTCCCAGTTTTAGAGAAGGCTATGACAAGATACAAAACAAACCACTCATGTCACTACTGTTCGATCCACAAGATTCTTTTCACCAGGTATCACTGTATTCTGGTAAAGTTCTTTTTACCTGAAAACCCATGATTCAGTGACAGATGTCCTTCTGTCTTTGGCAACAGCATCATTAATTAGCTCTCATGCATAGAGATAATGTTGGCCGAAAAAGTAACAAATCAAATGAACTATCACATTTGGAATTTTTACATGAAATCATACCCTCGTTCTTCAGTAGTACCCATCAAGAAAACTACACCTTGATGCAATAGCTTGATACATTTAGCTAAAGAAAGATCATTTCTGCTTTCTTTCCTTTCCATTTCTTTTTCTCCTCTTAGTACTATTCCTAAATTTTGGACATTACTCGTGCAGGTCACCACACTATAAAAATTACCAGATTCACCTTTCCTGCTGTGTTATTGACTGCAGACACACATAATCAACTTGCATTTTTAGAGAAAAGAGTTATTTTGGTGACCAGCAGAAGGACCCCACTCTAAGAAAATGTTCAGCACTTAAACGCAAAATACAAATCACTAGTCAATTTTTTTAAAGAGTGCCTAGAGGTTGTTTTTATTATTAATCTAGCTTATTTTTCTCTCTGAAGAATGCTTTTACAAAAAATGATAGTCAGATAGATGACAGTGCTCACAGCATTATCTCGTTCATGGAAAGCTTGGAGGATGAGTTGAATATGTGTCACTGCATGCTTAATGCATGAAGCAAGCTGAACCATCATACTTGGATAAAATAAAATCAGATGTTTAGCACTAGTTTAATATGGGAAGAAAACTAGCTACATTGACTATAACTCAAATGAATTCAAATGTAAGCACTTACCAATTACTGCCATGGTTACTTGGCAATGCATCTTCAAGTCCCATGGGAAAACTGCATAGGCGGGAGACTGACAACCACAGACCAGAGTAGCCTTAATGTCAATCACACAGAGCTGAGGGCAAGAGCACTAATATCTTTCCAGGGGAGGTCAGAAACAGGCTCATTGCAGCTCAAGCTTTGGGTCTTAAGAAGTATTACCTGTATATACTAAAAATTTAGATCATGAGATGCCAGCATTGCCACTAAGTAATACGAATGGAGACGTGCACTGTTTTATATTTGTACTGTTACTGTGTAAAACAAGAAACACGTGCAGATCTGTCAGTCTTCAAGTGTTAGCTGGAAACAATTAGGGGCATGGATGCACAGTTACACTGTCTTCTCCCAAAAGTACCATCAGGGGTGGCTGGCAAACAGATTTTCCCCATGTCTGAGACAACCCAGCAAATTTCAAACCATGGGACAGGACTCCTGCTTAGCCAACCCCTAGCTGACTCTCCTCATGAGCAAGAAGTAATGACAGTTATGACAACTCAAAAACGTGCCTAACGGAAGCGTTGCAATAAGAGCCCCACAAACCGCTGGCCATTTAATAACAGTCCTTAAAATCATATAAAACAATTTATTTAACTGTTAGTTTTATGGATCCTATACAATTACAGTGATACTATTACCTTGGATGCCAAAGCCTGACCACACACTGTGTGGAAAGCTGTTTTGCTTCATCTTTGTCCCGTTCAGCAAAAGCCTCTCATAACACCAGGAGGAAAAGCAGCCAGCACACAGATTCACAGTCCATTTTGTCATTGTTAACTTTCCGGTTGGCAGAACAATTAAACAGATACATAAAAAGGCCAAAAGGCAGGTAAGCTTTACAGGACTTTCTGCCTCATCAATATTTTGGAGGTCAGCACATCTAAAATAACACCAGCATACAAATGGTAAACTATTCTGACAACACAGATGCACTGAAATTCAATGCACTTAAGCCCAGCTCTGACAAGCAATCTCCTGTCACAGTCAAAAATATTTCCTCTAAGAGCTCCTGTAAGTCTTGCCTTGTACTTATTTAAGTCGCTACCATGAGATAGTGATAATTCTTTGAGACAAATTGTTTTCAGCTACTGGAGAGTATCACCATTACTATGTATAATATGCTAAGGTTCAGGACTGAGGTCCTCGTCTTAAAAACTGCACACATGCTAAAATCAGTCCAGCCCCAACAGCCTATAAGGAAAACAGACAAAACAAAAGGAAAATGTTATGATCCCACCTTCACAGGGATATGCTGAAGCATAAAGAAATTAATGAAGAGTGGCAAATAGTAATTTAATCTTGATCTCATTAGCGGATTCACACGAATAGTTACGGTGGTTTTGGAATTGCCTAGCAGCATCCCCCCAGTACCTATGAGGAAGGTACCACGATAACAAGACCTTCAAACTGGGCCGTAGAAGATCAAGAGCTGACAAATGTATGTTTAAACAAGAGAGGTCTGGACAGCATATAAGGAAAAGTTTTTTCACCCTGAGGACAACCAAGCAAGGTTGTGCAGTCTGTCCTTGGAGTTTAAGACACAAATGAATGAAGTCCTGGGCAACCTGTCTGACCTCAAAGCTGAGCCTGCTTTGAGCAGGGGGTTCACCTAGAAACATTCTGAGGTCCCTTCCAGCCACCATACAACGATGCAATGAAAGAAATGTTAGTGCAACCCTGACAGCAAGAAAAATATTATGCTTTATTTTTTCTTTCAAAATATCTTTTCTCTGAAAAGTTTCAACAAAATCACTTAGCATCAATCTTAGCAACTTATTCACTCCAAAATGAAAGTTTGTATTTTTAGAACGTTAATTTAAATATAATTGAAGCAAATGTCAAACTACAATTTCAAATGGAAAAAGTTAATAACCACTTCTTTTTGATGGGTATAACCAAAACACATTAAAAAAATTCTTGATTCTTGTTTACTTTCTGGGAAGACATAAACTAAATCAGCAGAAGCTAATGAATTAATTTAATTTTAATTACATTTGTATTTGTTGCTGGAGGAAAAAATTGACAAAAATTTCACCCAAGTCACCTTTAATGCTTTGTTATATGACATTCTATCCCTATCTACTTGAGATTCAGGAAACGATTCTACACAATACTAAATGTCTTCATATCCTACTTTTTGCAGGGGAAGTCCTATGCGCCCAGCCTCTTGCAGGAAT